>NC_081556.1:152877917-152966956 GCF_963082655.1 Stomoxys calcitrans | reverse complement strand
TATATATATATATATATATATATATATATATATATATATATATATATATATATATATATATATATATATATATATATATATATATATATCGCCCGATTTTAACTTTTGGAGTCACTGCAAGCGCATTTATTGATCCATCTTGCCAAAATTTTGCAAAACGCTTTCCTCGATGACTGCCACAGTATCTGAGGAGTTTGCTCGAAATCAGTTCAGATTTAGATATAGCTTTCATATATATATTCGTCTGATTTTGGGTAATATAGCAAAAAACTGATCATATGTTATCCGATTCTGTCGAAATTTTGCAGGAAGGATTTTCTTATGACTCTCAATATTATTGGTGAATTTCAAAAAAATCGTCCCAGATTTAGATATAGCTGTCATATATGTATATCACCCGATTTTCACCCCAAGAGCCACTGCAAGCGCATTAATTGATTAATCATGCTTAAATTTTGCACAACGGCTACCACATTATTTGAGAAGTTTGCTCGGAATCGGTTCAGAATTAGATATAGCTCTCATATATATGTTCGTCAGACTTTGGGTAATTGGGCATAATGTTGTCATTTGTCAATCGTAGTTTTTACAGTTTGAATATATTTGCTCGCCGAGGTCCATCAAAATTGATTTGGAATTGGATATAGGTCCCACATAGTACTTATAGAGTAGGTGTAGGGTTTTATACAGTCGTCACCGTCCGACTTTTGCCTTTCCTTACTGGTTGCTTATTGAATTGTACTGATAGCAGATTGATTTCAACTGATTTCTTTTGTGTATAAATGTACTTTTTATAAAATTTCTTTTTTCTCATCCTCAACCATAACAATGCCCTTTGATTACAATAAGGACATATAATGTTTCAATTTATGACTTAATTAGTAAAACGCTATAATACTTTTTGATTGATAGAAATTTATTGACTAATGTTTACATTCGGTTGCATTATAATTATCTGCCATAGATTAAACATGGCTGGCAACAAATCACAGACAATTCCCCATAGGGAACAGAGACTGTGCACAATCTGTTATTATCATTATTATTGTTATTAGATGTTAATCATTTTTAGTGCAAACAAAAGACTGAAATTGTCATCAACAATTTCTAATTATAATAAAAGAATGGAATATCTGCCTTCTATTTCCCAGTGGGGATTGTCGCCGGCAAAGCGAATAAATGACAGCAAAAAATAAAGGACGAATCCCTACGCTACGAAAAACCAATGCAAAAATCCTTATTGAGGGATATTACAAATGAAACGTAACGAAAAGGAAATCTCAACAAGTATTATCTTTGAAGAATCCTTAGGGGTAAAGCCCACAACATAATATAGTGTGATGGCTTTTGTATGTGTTTGCGTGTGTGTGTGTGGTGCTACCGAGATGGCTAAGGGAATTGAGGGATATTCTGAAAGCTGCTCGGTTTCTGTTTTCTGCGTGTTTTTTTTATCAATATATTACATAAGTCTCATTGTGAAGGTTATGTCGATGAAGCAAAAAAAATACACAAAAACAACAGCTACACCATCAGATGAACTTGTTTTCATACATTGCTGTTCAACCTTTCCTGATGGCATTTATGATTTTATTGTTATGTTGGTATGTGCATATGTGTGCCTGTGTGGGTATGTACGCATTAGTGTGGTTTATAAACAGTCTCATATGCGTGTAGGTGTAAGTTTATGAGTCCTTAGGGATTAGCCATTGTGCAGCCGAGCTGTTTACTCTGTCTCTTCGCTTATCCCCTTAGTTTCTGAGGGCAAACAGCAAATTCCAGACATATGAAATTGCTTCAAACCTTATTTTTACAGAAGAAAGCATGGAAAAAAATATGTAACCAATGAGTGGCAATAACAACCTTGGCTTGCCTTTGCGGTTTTTACGTTGATAGCGCCGTATATTGTCATATTTTCCAAATTGCCATATAAAGTAAAGGCATCCGCATAACGAAGGACAAACTGAAAAGGCTGAAAATCGTTTAAAGTTCTGTGTCATCGAACGTTGAATCCCTTACCAGAGTTAATATGCACTACAGATGAAAAATTAACGTTGAAAATATTTTCCAATATTCATCAGAGGTGGGCTAATTAAACTACACTTAAAATATAACCCAAATTCAATAACACTTAGGTCATAAATGCTCTACATTTTAAATTGGTAAACCGATACTATATGGTTAAAAGAGAACATTTTTATACCCACCACCGACGGATGGGGGTATATTAATTTTGTTATTCTGTTAGCAACACATCGAAACACCCATTTCCGACCCTATAAAGTATATATATTCTTGATCAGCGTAAAAATCTAAGACGATCTAGACATGACCGTCCGTCTGTCTGTTGCTACAGACACTTTAAAAATAGATATATAGAGCTGAAACTTTGCACAGATTCTTTTTTTGACCATAAGCAGGTTAAGTTCGAAGATGGGCTATATCGGACTATATCTTGATATAGTCCATATATAGACCGATCGGCCGATTTAGGGTCTTAGGCCCACAATTTATTATCCCATTTTGCTGAACAGTGAGTTATTTTATACCCTTCAACATCCTTCGCCAATTTTGCCCAGATCGTTCCAGATTTGGATGTAGCTGCCATATAGACCGATCCTCCGAATTTGGGTCTTAGGCCAATGAACGCTACATTTATTATGCGATTTTGCTGAAATTTGGGACAGTGAGTTGTTTTGGGCTTTTCGACATCCTTCGTCAATTTGGCTCAGATCGGTCCAGATTTGGATATAGCTGCCTTATAGCTCGAACCTACGATTTAAGGTCTTAGGCCCATAACATTTATTATCCGATTTTGCTGAAATTTTGGACAGTGAGTTGTGTCAGGCCCTTCGACATCTTTGTTCAATTTGGCACAGATCGGTCCAGATTTGGATATAGCTGCCATATAGACCGATCTCTCGATTTTAGGTTTTGTGGCCATAAAAGGCGTATTTATCATCCGATGTCGCCAAAATTTGGGACAGTGAGTTATGTTAGGCCCCTTGATATAATTCTGCAATATGGCACAGATCGTTTCAGATTTGGATATAGCTGCCACATAGACCGATATCTCGGTTTTAGGTTTTGTGGCCATAAAAGGCGCATTTATTGTCCGATTTTGCCGAAATTTGAGACAGTGAGTAGTATTAGGCTCTTCGACGTCCTTCTTAAATTTGGCCCAGATCGGTCCAGATTTGAATATAGCTGCCGTGTAGACCGACCTCTTGATTTAAGAGTTTGGGCCCATAAAAAGCGCATTTATTGTCCGATGGCGCCGAAATTTAGGACAGTGCGTTGTGTTAGGCTGTCCTACATTTTTCTGCAACTTGACCCAAATCGGTCCAGATTTGGATACAGCTGCCATGTAGACCGATATCTCGATTTAAATTCTCGCCCCATAATAGGCGCATTTGTAATCCGATTTCAATGAAATTTAACGGAGTGACTTTTGTTACGATTTTCGACATCCGTATATGGTTCAAATCGGTTTATATATAGATATAGCTACTAAAAAGACCAATATTTGGTTATACACAATTGAACAATGACTTGTGCTTATTAGTATTTGGTCCAAATCGGAACGTATTTCGATATAACTGCTATGGGACATGAGGTATGCAATTTTCACCGTATTTTGATGAAAAGTGGTTTACATGTGTACCCGAGGTGGTGGGTATCCAAAGTTCGTCGCGGCCGCATTCCTATTTTATGCATAACCTATTGCAGGGCGTTCACAACCGAACATAGGCATGCAGTTGGTGTCTGAGCAATTCGCTAGATTTTCTACTCTTAACCATGGTATCTACTACACGGATCATGGTTTTGAGTAGAAAGTACATAAGACTCTAGGCCTTTATTGGTGAATAATTTGCCATCCCGGGCTCAAGTATAAACACGCTGTGAATATAGCGGACGGATGGGGAACCATTTAATGGACTTATTTTTATAGTAGTGCCCGCAATATTTCATTAGGTTCGGTTGACTTAAATGTGTGGAAGCTCCTTCACCAAACAGTTCTTCCTTTACCATACAGAACTTAATAACGAGCATTCAATCAACCTTATCATAGAAAGGTCAGTAAATCAAAGGTTCGACCTATCTGGACCGACCCATACCCACATGGGTTAAATCCTAAGTGTACTTGGCTTACCAAATTTTAGTCACATCAGGCATTAGGATAGATTTAGGCTAAGTTTAGGTTAGGTTTAGGTTGGGTTTAGTTAGGTTTATATTAGGTTTAGGTTAGGTTAGGTTAGGTTAAGGTTAGGTTAAGGTTAGGTTTAGGTTAGGTTTACGTTAGTTTGGGTTAGTTTATGTTTGGTTTATGTTAGGTTAGGTTAGGTTTTGGGTTAGGTGGACGAAAACGCCTAAGTGAGTCTGATGGCAGACTGCCACTTAAACCTAATCTAAACCTAACCTAAACTTTTACCTAAACCTAACGTAACCTAACTTAAACCTAAACCTAAACCTAACCTAACCTAACCTTACCTAACCTTACCTAACCTTAACCTTAACCTAATCACCCATGTGGGTATGGGTTTATTTAGGTAAGGTTTAGGTTAGATTTAAGTTTAAGGTTAGGTTTAGGTTTAGGTCTAGGTTTAGGTTTAGGGTTAGGTTTAGGTTTAGGTTTAAGTTTAGGTTTAGGTTTAAGTTTAGGTTTAGGTTTAGGTTTAGGTTTAGGTTTAGGTTTAGGTTTAGGTTTAGGTTTAGGTTTAGGTTTAGGTTTAGGTTTAGGTTTAGGTTTAGGTTTAGGTTTAGGTTTAGGTTTAGGTTTAGGTTTAGGTTAAGGTTTAGGTTTAGGTTTAGGTTTAGGTTTAGGTTTAGGTTTAGGTTTAGGTTTAGGTTTAGGTTTAGGTTTAGGTTTAGGTTTAGGTTTAGATTTAAGTTAAGGTTAAGGTTAATGTTAAGGTTTGGTTTGGTTAAGTTAGGTTAGGTTTAGGTTTAGGTTTAGGTTTAGGTTTAGGTTTAGGTTTAGGTTTAGGTTTAGGTTTAGGTTTAGGTTTAGGTTTAGGTTTAGGTTTAGGTTTAGGTTTAGGTCTAGGTTAGGTTTAGGTTAGGTTTAGATTAGGTTTAAGTGGCAGTCTGCCATTAGACTCAGTTAGGCGTTTTGGTCCATTGTGATACCACAGGAACAGAAGAAGGAAGATGCATTCTAGTTCCTACCGTTGAACCATCCAGATCGCTTTAAAACCCCCAATAACTTGCGAATGTTTCACATCCGTTAAATCTTAAGTGCAACTCCTTCTTACTGCAAGTGCGAGACACAAACACAGAAGGTGTTCTGTAGTATCTTCTTCCTCGATGTCCCTACAGCTTCTGCAAAAGTCGTTGCTGGCAACCTTCAGTCAGTCAGCATGTTTTCCGATTAGACAGTGACCTGTCATAGCGAACACAATGATTGGGACGTCTGTTCTAGCCAATGACAGCAAAGCAGTAGACCTCTTCAAGTCTAGATGAGGTCACATGGTTGTGGAAGGCTCGCAGCCCCCTCTTTGTGACCATCCATCAATCGTTGCCCTTCGGGCCTGATGCTGAAAACTTAGCTTACATGTCGCTGGAGGCATACTCACAGATTCCAGTGTCGCTGGAGTGTGTAAATCGGGCATTGCTGTATAGGTCGTAGAAATATATTTCAAGTTGTTACAAACGTCAAGAAAAGACTGGAATGCCCTTCATTCTATAATCATTTTATTTTCCCCTTTTTGGTATTTTTTAACAGTAACATTAATAAAATCCAGCTTGATTAATGCATCTTAAGGGGCACATTGTATCCGTTCGTCGTTTTCTTCTTACCTTTTTCCTTATCTAATATTTTATGTTTACTTATGGCCATGTGTTGGCATAAGTTTTGTCTTTCTGCTCTTTCTGTATTTCATTTAAAGTTGGTCACAAATATTTTTCATTTCCATTTTGGCATTGCTTTGTGCCCGTTTTAAACTTTGTGCATATTTTTCATAGTTTGAAATGAAATAATATTAGGACAAGTTTGACAAAAAAAAAAAAACTTTCTTCAAGTTACTGAAAATAGAAGGTATTGTCTAAGTTTGCTTTTCTGCCTCGCCAGGGATAAAAAACAAAACTGAAATTCATTTTAAAATCCTTTGTTTGTTTGTCTCAGCGGAAGCCAAGCGTTTCGTTTGCTTCTTCATTCTCTTTTTTGCAAGTCCCCCTGGAGCGTATGAGTGATATTTATGGAATTTCAATGAGAATATTCTTCACACATAATAAATAGGGGGCAAAAGGCAGGGAGATGACAGCTTCTTTAATTCCATTCGGATATGTTTGAGACAATATATTGAAGAAAATTACTACACTAAATCTTATTGTTTAAATTTCAAGTAATTTACCAAGTCTTTAAAAAAACAAGTAAAAGCATGCTAAGTTCGGCCGGGCCGAATCTTATATACCCTCCACCATGGATCCCATTTTTCGAGTTCTTTTCCCGGCATCTCTTCTTAGGCAAAAAAGGATATAAGAAAAGATTTGCTCTGCTATTAGACCGATTTCAAGATAGGATCCGGTTTGGACCACAATTAAATTATATGTTGGATACCAGTGCAAAATGTCAGCCAATTCGAATAAGAATTGCGCCCTTTGGGGGCTCAAGAAGTAAAATAGAGAGATCAATTTATATGGGAGCTGTATCGGGCTATAGACCGATTCAGACCATAATAAACACGTATGTTGATGGTCATGAGAGGATCTGTCGTACAAACTTTCAGATCGGTTTATATGGCAGCTATATCAGGTTATGAATCGAGTTGAACCTTATTTAACACAGTTGTTGAAAGTAAAAATAAAATACGTCATGCAAAATTTCAGCCAAATCGGATAGGAATTGCGCTCTCTTGACGCTCAAGAAGTCAAGTCCCCAGATCTGTTTATATGACAGCTATATCAGGTTATGAACCGATTTGAACCATACTTGGCACAGTTGTTGGATATCATAACAAAATACTTCGCGCAAAAATTCATTCATCGGGTAAAAATTATGCCCTTTAAAGGCTCAAGAAGTCAAGACCCGAGATCGGTTTAGATGACAGCTATATCAGGTTATGGTCCGATTTAAACCATACATGGCACAGTTGTTAGATATCATAACAAAACACGTCGTTCAAAATTTCATTCCAATCGGATAAGAATTGCGCACTCTAGAGGTTCAAGAAGTCAAGACCCAAGATCGGTTTATATGGCAGCTATATTGGGTTATGGACCGATGTGAACCATATTTGGCACAATTGTTGGATATCGTAACAAAACACATCGTGCAAAATTTCATTCCAATCGGATAAGAATTTCGCACTCTAGAGACTCAAGAAGTCAAGACCGAAGATCGGTATATATGGCAGCTATATCAAAACATGGACCGATATGGCCTATTTACAATACCAACTGACCTACACTAATAATAAGTATTTGTGCAAAATTTCAAGCGAATAGCTTTACTCCTTCGGAAGGTAGCGTGCTTTCGACAGACAGACGGACGGACGGACAGACGGACGGACAGACGGACGGACAGACGGACGGACAGACGGACGGACATGGCTAGATCGACATAAAATGTCACGACGATCAATATATACTTTATGGGAATATTTCGACTAGTTACAAACAGAATGACGAAATTAGTATACCCCCCATCCTATGGTGGAGGGTATAAAAAAACACATCAAGCTTAATTTCAGACAAATCGGTTGATAATTGCGTCATCTAGCGTCTCAAGAAGTCAAGATCCGAGATCGGCTTATATGGCCGAGTAGCTTGGAAGTCATAGCAAAATATTTTATACAAAATTTCAGGCAAATCGGCTATGAATTGTGCCATCTAGAGGCTTAAGAGGTCAAGATCCAGAATCGGTTTATATGGCAGCTGTAGCGAAACATGGAAACAAACGCAATGACAAAATTAGTATACCCCAATCCTATGGTGGGGGGTATAAAAATCAATAAACATAGACTACTAAACGATGCAAGGCAGCAAATAAGGACAGAAAAACGAAAATAACTCATTAATCATGCTTTCTCAGCCCTAAGATAAGAGAGACCTGTTTAGCGAAATACTCGTCCGGAGGGCCTTTTGACACCCTATAAGGTATATCGCTTGGAGGCCACCGTAGCGCAGAGGTTAGCATGTCCGCCTATGACGCTGAACGCCTGGGTTCGAATCCTGGCGAGACCATCAGAAAAAATTTTCAGCGGTGGTTTTCCCCTCCTAATGCTGGCAACATTTGTAAGATACTATGCCATGTAAAACTTCTCTCCAAAGAGGTGTCGCACTGCGGCACGCCGTTCGGACTCGGCTATAAAAAGGAGACCCCTTATCATTGAGGTTAAAATTGAATTGGACTGCACTCATTGATATCTAAGAAGTTTGCCCCTGTTCCTTATTGGAATGTTCATGGACAAAATTTGCATTTGCATTTGCATGGGTCCGTAGATGATATTTCGATGTGTTATAAACGAAAGTTAGTACACCCCCATCCCATCGTGGAGGGTGCAAAAAAGTCACCGTCGAGATTATCATCTGGTCAGGCAATTCAGGCCTCTACAGAACTTCAGAATAACAAGAAGGCAAAGTACCTGTTGGCAATCCAGGTTTAAAAATATATGCTCACCCATTATCCTGTGTCTTCTCCTCGCAATTGAGGGGCAGCGGCACAAGAGGAGCTCAACCGTTAAGTCTCATAAGTCCGCATAAGTCTGTCTCTCACTGCGCCCAGCTCGATTTCAAATACCTGATGTCGCAGTGTTCTGTAAGGACACCTATTAGCAGTACTGAGTCATGCTTTCTCAGCTAGAGGATATTAGTCGTGCTGAGTCATGCTTTCTCATCTAGAGGATATTAGCAGTGCTGAGTTATGCTTTCTCAGCTATAGGATAAGCGAGTCCTGTTTTGTGAAATTCTCGTCCACAGGGCCTTAGATACCCTTAAGTCTACAGCACCAGCCCATGCCTTACTCGCACAGTCATAGTAGAAGGCATAACAGAAGCTCGCACAGTGGAGGTCTCACTGATTCTTTAGCCATTCTTGGACAGCTCGTCGGTCGCTTCGTTCCACGCCAAACCTTGATGGCCTGGGACCCAGCAGAACCAAAGTTCTTCGCAAAGGGGGTAAGTCAAGTCGTTTATAGATCGAAAATTTAAAGTTAACCTGGTTTTTCGATATTTTCATAAACTTTGGTAAAAGAGCCCACCATTGTACAGAGGTTGGCAGGCCTTACTTTTCTACCAAGAGAAGTCATTCAGGGGTTATAAAAAAGTTATTTATTGAAATAGTACCTGGTGTAAAATTATTTCCCATTATCGGCCTTCGGTGTTTTACCCAATAAACCTTTGCTCCTAATTAATACCAAGAAAGCCTATTCATCTTTGTGTTGAAGGATAGATAATCTACTGGCTCTTGTTTCCCAACCCCCACTTTATGACCTCTAGAAAACGCATCACCCTTTTTCTTTATTTAAATGAGCTTAAATGAATTCACAAGGACTTAATTTTGGGTAGTCCTTAAACTTTTAAAATTAATTGGAACCTCTTAGGCCTAGGCATTCAAGCAAATTCCTTTCTATTGAAATTTTGTTTTTTTTTCTCGGCTAGATAATTCTATAAACAAAATCTTGTTATAAAACTTAGATCATTAAGCACCGTTTTTTTGTTTTGCTGGAAAACCACTTTCCATGCTGACCTAGCTCATTTTTCTAATTCTCCAAATGTTGGAGGCATAATTAAAACTACAACCAGCTTTAGAACAAATAATGCTATTCTAATTAAAATACTTTATAAACTTAAATTTTTATTTGATTAGTGCAAATCCTTTTTTAGTTTTTCCTTTCCACGAGCTTAGCTAACATTGTCAGAATGAAAGTGGAAAATGTTCATGGCATAAACTTTGCTTTACGGGTCAGACGCATAGAACATGGCTAACAAACTCATTATCCATGTTGTGTGCAAAACAGCCAGCCAGAACTTATTATAGACCAAAGCCTTAGCCTTAGCTGTAGGCAAAAGGGAGGCATGAAAGAAAGCAGCGGGCAAAAACAGAAATTTGTCTATTCATTAGAGTTTCATTGGAAAAACAATTCGCTTTGACCCCTTATGTGTCTGTGGCAACTGATAGTTCACTAAAGTTGTTAAAAAAAAAACAAAAATCAACATTCCGACTCTGTTTTGGTTGCTGCAGTTCATTTTGGGGTTAAGGTGTTAACATTAACACTTTGGTTTTTCAAAATCACTTTGTTTTTGCTGCACTTCCGTTTATAATTCATGCCGTTCTTCCATTGTATTTATCATCCACAGGCACTCCGCTACTATTCACAGGATGTGTGAATTAGAATTTGTCTGGTTTTGAGAGCACTTCAAAAAGCTACGAGTTCTATGAGTGCCCAGACAAAAAGTTGTCTTTTTTACCCCTTATCAAAAAGAGGGCAGTGGCTATAGAGTCAAAAAAGCAAAAAACGAAAAAAACAGGGTTGCCATAATAATTTTTTGATAAATACAGGGTGAGTTATTGTTATACCCTCCACCATAAGATGGGGAGTATACTAATTTCGTCATTCTGTTTGTAACTACTCGAAATATTCGTCTGAGACCCCACAAAGTATATATATTCTTGATCGTCGTGACATTTTATGTCGATCTAGCCATGTCCGTCCGTCCGTCCGTCCGTCTGTCTGTCGAAAGCACGCTAACTTCCGAAGGAGTAAAGCTAGACGCTTGAAATTTTGCAAAAATACTTCTTATTAGCGTAGGTCGGTTGGTATTGTAAATGGGCCATATAGGTCCATGTTTTGATATAGCTGTCATATAAACCGATCTTGGGTCTTGACTTCTTGAGCCTCTAGAGGGCGCAAGTCTTATCCAATTTGAATGAATTTTGGCACGACGTATTCTCTTATGATATCCAACAACTGTGCCAAGTATGGTTCAAATCGGTTCATAACTTGATATAGCTGTCATATAAACCGATCTGGGATCTTGACTTCTTGAGCCTCTAGAGGTCGCAATTATTATCCGATTTGAATGAATTTTGGCACGACGTGTTTTGTTATGATATCCAACAACTGTGCCAAGTATGGTTCAAATCGGTTCATAACTTGATATAGCTGTCATATAAACCGATCTGGGATCTTGACTTCTTGAGCCTCTAGAGGTCGCAATTATTATCCGATTTGCCTGAAATTTTGTACGACGGATTCTCTCATGACCATCAACATAAGTGTTTATTCTGGTCTAAATCGGTCTATAGCCCGATACAGCTCCCATATAAATCGATCTCTCTATTTTACTTCTTGAGCCCCCAAAGGGCGCAATTCTTATTCGAATTGGCTGACATTTTACACAGGTCTCCAACATATCATTTAATTGTGGTCCAAACCGGACCATATCTTGATATCGCTCTAATAGCAGAGCAAATCTTTTCTTATATCCTGTTTTGCCTAAGAAGAGATACCGGGAAAAGAACTCGACAAATGCGATCTACGGTGGAGGATAAGATTCGGCCCGGCCGAACTTAGCACGCTTTTGTTTTTTTTTTTTTTTAATTTATTTTATTTTGGTTTATTTTATTCTAATTTATATTATATCTTTTTATTTTATATTACTTAATTTTATTTTTAATATTTGTATTTCATTGTTTTATTTTCTCTTATCTGGCAACATTGTTGTCCAGAATTTACCCACCTTTTTCATGGGCTATCCTGAAAACTTTTCAACACCACAACAAAAGCTGTGCAAACAAAATGGCAAAATTAAAACACTTGTGTGTTGGAAACTTTTGCATTATATTTTTGTTTTTGCTATTTTGGGATTATACATCTATTGTTTGCTTGGTTGGCCATTAATTTCACAGAGGGTTAATAAAATTAATGACTAGAGCAATGACAAAAACAGCATTGGGAGTGTCTATTGTGTGAGTGTTTGGTCTACAATCGCATAACAAAACAGGATTAAAACTTTTACTTTTGTGTATAACTACATGGCGGAGAGAGGGAGACAAAGCAACTCAACTTAAACCAATGTCCTAAAAATCAAAATAAATCTCCGAATTAATGCCTTTAATCAAGAGATAGAGAGGGCGAGAGAGCTGCATTTACAGTTGGTTATACCCATATCCCCCTCAAATTCTAACAAATACGAAGCCTTCCAGCATTGTGAGCCTTATAACCTCCCAACACTAAATAATAGGCTTAGCGTTAACTTACAATTTCCCAAATTGCCTAACAGATATTTTAAAGTATTTAAATTTTTACATCATTGATGGCATTTTAGCATTATGGGCCAATATTGACATCATCACCATCAGCTTTGGCATCATCGGCGATGTCCTCTTCGACATGGCCATAATCATTGTGTGGGTGGATCGCTGCTTTCACTTGGTTGCCTCAATGAATGTTTATGGATTTTATATTTGCCCATAAATTGCCATCAACATCGACATCAGCATCAACATCAACATCAGCATCAGCATTCATGCTCATGTTAATCAAATTGTTATATTTATGCGTTTGTAGTTGTTGTTCCTAAATACACCCTCTGCACTTGGTCAGGGCCTGGGGATGTTTCATTGAGGGGGCGGCGATAAACATTCATCTCGGTGTATTAAACACAACACTAACATGTGGAACAGTTTACTCCTCACTTGATTGTCTGTCTGTTATAATAAAGCGCAGCATAATACTTTCAAACCCTCCTCACTGTGTGTAGAAAGTGAAAAAGTTTTAAAAAGACACTATTTAACAAGTAAAAAAGCGTTAAGTTCGGCCGGGCCGAACTTTGGATACCCACCACCTCGGGTATATATGTAAACCACCTTTCGTCAAAATCTGGTGAAAATGCATACCTTATGCCCCATAGCAGATATATCGAAATATGTTCCGATTTGGACCAAATACTAATAAGTACAAGTCATTGTTCAGTTGTACATAACAAAATATTGGTCTTTTTAGTAGCTATATCTAAAAATAAACCGATCTGAACCATATACAACACGGATGTCGAAAAGCATAACATAAGTCACTATATCAAATTTCAGTGAAATCGGATTATAAATGGGGCCAAGATTTTAAATCGAGATCTGGGCCAAGTTGCAGAAAGTTGTCGAGGAGTCTAACACAACTCACTGTCCCAAAATTCTGCGACATCGGACAATATTTGCACCTTTTATGGGCCCATGACCTTAAATCGAGAGATGGGCCTATATATCAGCTATATCCGGACCGATCTGTGCCATATTGCTGAAGTATATCGAGGGGCTTATCTCAACTCATTGTCCCAAATTTCGACGACATCGGACAAAATATGCGTATTTGATGTTCTCAAAACCTTATATCGAGAGATCGGTCTAAATGGCATCTATATCCAAACCTGGACCGATCTGGGCCAAATTGAAGAAGGATGTCGAAGGGCCTAACACAACTCATTGTCTCAAATATCTGCGACATAGGACAATAAATGCGCCTTTAATAGGTCCAAAACTTGAAATCGAGAGATCAGTCTATATGGCAGCTATATTCAAATCTGGACCGATCTGTGCCAATTTGAAAAAGGATGTCGAGGGACCTTACACAACTCACTATCCCAAATTTCTGCGACAACCGTCAATAAATGCGCCTTTTATGGGCCCAAAACTTTAAATCGGGAGATCGGCTTATATAGTAGCTATATCCAAATCTGGACCGATCTGCGCCATATTGCAGAGGTATATCGAGGGGCTTATGTTATGTTCATTGTCCCATCTGACATCTGACAATAAATGCTCTTTTTACGGGCCCAAGACCATAAATCGGAGGATCGGTCTATATGGCAGCTATATCCAAATCTGGACCGATCTGGGCCAAATTGATGAACGATGTCGAAGGGCCTAACACAACTCCCTGTCTTAAATTTTAACAACATCGGATAATAAATGTGGCTTTTATGGGCCTAAGACCATAAATCGAAGGATCGGTCTATATGGCAGCTATATCAAAATCTGGACCGATCTGGGCCAAATTGACGAAGGATGTCGAAGAGCCTAACGCAACTCACTGTCCCAAATTTCAGCAAAATCGGATAATAAAAGTGGTTTTTATGGGCCCAAGACCATAAATCGGAGGATCGGTCTATATGGGCGCTATATCAAGATATAGTCCGATATAGCCCATCTTCGAACTTAACCTGCTTATGGACAAAAAAAGAATCGATGCAAAGTTTCAGCTCAATATATCTATTTTTAAAGACTGTAGCGTGATTTTAACAGACAGACGGACAGAGTCCCATATAGCCAAGGTCAGCTAATATGCCCATTTGGAGGTATTTTGGGGTGGGGGGCCATTACTTGGACCTAATGCTTTATGCCATATTCGTAATCTACTGCCTAATATTTTTCATTTGAGTCCCACATTGACATGAACTTCGCATATATGTGTTCGGAGGAGTTTTGTGGTGGGGGGGGGACGCTGGTTACTTGGACCCAAATTTTAATATCATATTCGTTTTCTGGTCTTCAATACCTTTCATTTGATACCCTTATTGTGCCCATCGGATACCTTTCGGATATGGGTGGCTTTTTTGGGGTAAAGGGGAGGGTCCGCCTCCTCCCGATATCTAAAAATTTTATAGCCTATGTTTCTTCCCACAAAAACGTACACAATCTATGAAAATTTTAAGAAAATCGGTTCAGCCAAGTATTATATAGTCATAATGGGTCTAATGGCTTTTTTGAGGGTTCGTATGACCCCCTGTACTTCGACATGAATTTGTATGCCAGATTCGTTAGCTCCTCCCGCATACTTTTCATTTGATACCCATATTGTCCTTATCGGTCCACTTTTGATTTTGGGTGGTGTTTTAGGGGTAACGGTAAAGGAAGCCTTTCCAGACTTCCTGACCATACTCGTAATCTACTCCCGAATACCTTTCATTTGAGTTCCATTTTGTCATGATCGTCAAATAAACCTATTTTAAAGGGTTTTGGGGCTGGGGCGGCCCCCAAGGTACTTGAACCATACTTTTATTATGAAATTCGTACTCTACTCCTGAATGCCTTTCATTGGAGTACCATATTGTCCCGATCGGTCCACTTTTATTTTTGGAAATTTTTGAGTCTATACGGAACAAACAAATTTACAAACCCACAAACAAACATAAATTGATTTTTATATATAAGTTAGCTTTTCCGTTGGCTGTTATTCAAATTCGTTGAAAATTTTTGAAAATTGTAGAAAATTGGAAAAATTTTATATTAAGTGGTTGTTACATTTAAAGATAAGGTGAAATATAAAAAGTTTTTAAATATTTATGACATTTTTGTGCTTTTTTTACTTGTTTACCATTTGAAAACGGCAAATATGTTTGCTATTTTAGCAAAAAATTGCTGTTGTCCCATTTTTACCACACGTATTGCAAACATAAAATTTTTGCTGTTTTTACCAAAAAATTTCTCTGAGTGTAATGTCTGTTCTAGGTAAGATTACAATTTGTTTAGTTTGCCCATCTTATCTCCTTCAAACCCATTGTGCACTGCGAGCATGTGTGAGCTCCTGCAAACACTGATAATAAAATCTTTAACCATATTCTGCAACATTTTATACGGATTTTTCGTGTCATTGCTATTGAGCTATTGAGTATAGTTTGCCTTTAGTATTATCGCTGCTTTCCATGTCTTTGGAAACCTAACACAAACACACATATACTTACACTTGCACACACAAACATCCCAACTCAAGGACATACTAATACAGAGGACAAATACCGAAATGAGCACATGAGCATTATAATAAAGTGTGAATTGTGAGTTTGGTCATGTTGTCATGTCTGCTGTTTGCCACATCCTTCCCCAGAAACCAAAATCTTTCAACTGTCCCCACACACACACACACACATACATATAACATATTTTATGTTGGTCTTCCTGGTCCGCCCTCCATATCAGTAACTGGTTGAGATCGTGCTGAATATTTTTTTTTGTGAGAATATTGGAAAAATATCCATATTTATAGGGAAGCCCAGTAGATTTTAGTGTACATTTATTTATATTGACAGCGGTGTGTGTTGATGTTTGTATGTCCGTCTATCTCGCTGTTTGTCTGTCTGTCCGTTTGTCTTTGTGTCTGTCCGCCCCATCTGTCTGGAATTATTTATGGCGCTTGATTTGTTCTATGGTATGTGAATAATGTTCACAAGATTTATGGCCATATTATTTATGTATGAGTTTGTGTGTGTGAATAACAAACACCAATGATACAAAAAAAAAAACCAACAACAACAATAACTATGACAAGAATAAATATTTAATTTATAGTCACTGTAGTTGTAGTTGTGCAAACTTTGCCGACCATAACATAATGAGGTTTAATTTGTTTTACTTAAAATGTGAAAATTGCACTTGCGAAGCTAATTCGACAATCAATTGAGAGACACAATACACAGATTGCTATATGAAAGAATTGCATAAGAACCATAAACAAAAGCTTAGGAAGGAAAGAACTGACTTTATAGCATCTCACAGATTCCCATATATCTCTTCCTATATATAAAAATCAATTTGTGTTTGTTTGTCAGTTTGTTTGTTTGTGTGTTCCTTATAGACTCAAAAACGGCTGAACCACATTGGGGGCGGACCCTCCCCCTTACCCCAAAAGTACCAGCCAAAAATAAAAGTGGACCGATTGGGACAATATGGGACTTAAATGAAAGGTATTCAAGAGTAGAGTACAAATTCCATATTAAAAATTGGGTCCAAGTAATTGGGGGGCCGTCCCGACCCGAAAAACCCTCCAAAATAGGTTCATTGGACGATAATGACAATATAGGGCTCGAATGAAAGGTATTCGGGAGTAGATTAGGAATATGGTCCGGAATAACCAAAAGGCTATATAAGTTTTTGACATCGCAAGGGGGGCAGATCCTCCTACTTACCCCAAAGGTACCACCCAAAACTAAAAGTGGACCGATTGGGACAATACGAGGCTTAAATGAAAGGTATTCAAGAGTAGAGTACAAATTCCATATTAAAAATTGAGTCCAAGTAATTGGGGGGCCGCCCCGACCTCAAAAACTCCCCAAAATAGGTTTATTAGACGATAATGACAAAATGGGAGTCGAATGAAAGGTATTCGGGAGTGGATTACGAATATGGTCAGGAAGGAGGTATAGGCTATGTAATTTGTTGATGTTGGAAGGGGGCGAATCTTCCCCCGTTACCCCAGAAACGCCACCCAAAATCAAAAGTTGACCGATAGGGACAACATGGGTATCAAATGAAAGGTATTGGAGAATAAAAAACAAATGTGGTATAAAAACTTGGGTTCAAGTATCCAAGGGGTAGCCAAAGCCCAAAAACTGCTCCAAATAGACATATTGGACGTATATATCAATATAGGACTCAAATGAAAGGTATTCGGAAGTAGACTACAAATATGACATAAGAAACGAGGTCCAAGCCATTGATAGTCGCCCCATCCCCGATAAGCTCCCCAAATGGGAATACTTCTCAATCATAGCTTGATGAAACACAAATGATAGGCATTTAAGAGATGATTATGAAAAGGTAGTGTTTTACCTCCTAAAACCGCCTTCAATAGGTTATTTGACCTATTAAAACAATGGGGAATCAAGTGATAGATTTTTTTGAGTTGAGTGCGTCATACCAATTTTGTGCTCAAGTGACAGTGTGGCGCACAATCCTCATACTGATGCCCTCCATCAAACGGCTGTATACATCAATCATGACAATATGAAGTTACATTAAAGTTATAAGGTTGTGCACTGCGAATCTGATATCATTATTCTGCTCATAGCAGACCACCTTACCTTTGGGGTAATTCGATCAATATATAATGACCTAACGGGACACTGTGTGATTAAATTAATGTGTAGGCCGCCAAAGCCCCGAAATTATATTGGGTTGCCCAAAAAGTAATTGCGGATTTTTTAAAAGAAAGTAAATGCATTTTTAATAAAACTTAGAATGAACTTTAATCAAATATACTTTTTTACACTTCTTTTCTAAAGCAAGCTAAAAGTAACAGCTGATAACTGACAGAAGAAAGAATACAATTACAGAGTCACAAGCTGTGAAAAAATTTGTCAACGCCGACTATATGAAAAATCCGTAATTACTTTTTGGGCAACCCAATAACATTCAGCGTGAAAGCAGGAGTTGCAAACCATAACGATAAGGTTGCAACCATTTTTAGCTCACCGATAGACGAGACCAAACGATGTGTTGCTGGGCAACACTATTTTGTTTAAGAGTTTTACACGGTAAAAACTATCGCCACCGCACCAAATATATAGAATGGCAAATTATTTTTTTACCACAGAAAATCGTTGAATATGGCAATTTAATATGATCCAAAAACAAGTAAAGCGTTATTTTCGACCGGGCCGAAGCTTGGATGCCCACCACCTCGGGTATATATGTACAACACCTTTCATCCAAATTCGGTAAAAATTTCATACCTTATGTCCCATAGCAGTTATATCGAAATATGTTCCGATTCGGACCAAATACTAATAAGTACAGTTCAATTGTTCAATTGTACATAACAAAAGAGTGATCTTTTTAGTAGCTATAACTAAAAATAATCCGATCTGAACCATGTACGACACGGATGTCCAAAAGCCCAATATAAGTCACTGTGTCAAATTTCAGTGAAATCGGAGTATAAATGCGCCTATTATGGAGCCAAGACTTTAAATCGAGATATTGGTCTACATGGCAGCTATATCCAAATCTGGACCGATTTAGGCCAAGTTGCAGAAAAATGTCGAAGAGCCTAACAAAAAGCACTGTCCCGAATTTCGGCGAAATCGGACAATAAATGCGCCGTTTATGAGCCCAAAACCTTAAATCGAGAAATCGCTCTATATGGCAGCAATATTCAAATCTGGACCGATCTGGGCCAAATTGAAGAAGGACGTCGAAGTGCCTTACACAACTCACTGTCTCAAATTTCAATAAATGCGCCTTTTATGGGCTCAAAACATTAAATCGAGAAATCGGTCTATATGGCAGCTATATCCAACTCTGAACCGATCAGGGTCAAATTGAAGAAAGATGTCGAAAGGCATAAGAAAACTCACTGTTCCAAATTTCATCAAAATCGGTTAATAAATGCGGCTTTTATGGGCCTAAGACCCTAAATCGGAGGATCGGTATATATAACAGCTATATCCAAATCTAGACCGATTTGGGCCAAATTGAAGAAGTATGTCAAGGGGCTTAACTTAACTTACTGTCCTAAATTTCGGCGACATCGGACATAAATGTGGCTTTTATGGGCCCAAAACCTTAAATTGAGAAATCGGTCCATATGGCAGCAATAACCAAATCTGAACCGATCAGGGTCAAATTGAAAAAAGATGTTGAAAGGCATAAGAAAACTCACTGTCCCAAATTTCATCAAAATCGGTTAATAAATAGGGCTTTTATGGGCCTAAGACCCTAAATCAGCTGATCGGTCTATATGGGGGCTATTTCGAGATGTAGTCCGATATAGCCCATCTTCAAACTTAACCTGCTAATGAACAAAAAAAAAAAATCTGTGCAAAGTTTCAGCTCAATATCCCTATTTGTAAAGACTGTCAACAGACAGACGGACGGACAGACTGTCTGTCTCAGACACAAACCATTTTGAAATAAATTTTTGTGGAATTTTTTGAACGTTTTGTATGCGAGGTTTTTTTTACGAATCTCATCTTAAATAAAGACACATTTAAAAATGATAGAGAGATATGAGATTGTAAAAAGTCATCAGCGTAGTTCAGCAAATGGAATGAGGAAATTAGTATACCCCCCAAAGATACAGAAATTGTCGTCGTTTGAATCGACAACTCTTCGTGTCGCCCTATACTTTTCTTTTATGTGCTTCACATATTTCACAAGCCTTTAATGTAGCTTAACTGCTTTGCTGCAGAATTTAAGCTGCTTCATCTCCTTCTTCTAATAACAGCAACTACAGCAAAAATAATCAACGTTTTTCTTCATTGTTCTCACATGTAATCATCATAGATTTTAATTTGCTGCCATAAATAAATTTTTGTTATTCCTTGCAGTCTCTCGTTCAGTCAGTCAGTTGTTGGTGGACCCAACAGCGGCTTTCTTTTACTGTCTGTGAGGTCCATGCGTGTGCTAGTGTTGATCTATTGTTGATGCCAAAGGAATTATTCCTACTAGCCTTCGAAACATTGCAACGAGAAATGGTCTATGTGTGAGGGATAATAGAAGTAAAGCGTCTCCTGCTTAACACTGTCACTTGTACATTCAGTCACTGATTTATTTAGTTTCCTCTCTTTTCACTCACACAATCACGCAAAATCTTGTGTCACACAAACTCTCTCACATATAAAGAGGAATTTTGCACAACAGCTAGGTTTTAATGGGTTAGTATGTGTAAAGCCTTTTATGTTTGATTTTTATTTGCCAACGTCAAAGCAAGCGAAAAAAACCAAAACAACAACAAAAGAGACGATTGTCACTAGCATACAGGCAGAGCAACAGAATTCTCTAAAATGAAGGCAAAGGAAATCACTAAAATCATGTCGCCATTTTTATTATCTTTTCTCCCTCTTGCTGTATGTGAGTGTGTGTGTGTGTTGGTCCAAAGCCGAATTGGTCGGATGTTTGGTTGTCCGTTTGGTTGGCTGTCGTTTCGGAGAGGAAACGGAAGTGTTTTTGGTTGATATGTTGTTGGCAGAGACAACATGCCTAAGCTCTTATGTTCTATTAAGATTTATAACGGAAGATATGTAGTTTTGCTTGGTTAATTTGTCCAACAGCATTTTCTTAGAATGTTTTTGCTTCCCTTTTCGTCTCAATTCTTCTTTGCACTGGCTTTTTCTTTTTTTGTAATTTTCTATGCCATGGCTCCATTTTCCATTCAGCACCATGTCGGCTTGATTTTCTATTTAAATCTTGAAATGGCTCTACAATAAAAATCAAAGCCAGGAAATAATACGGCATATTTGTTCTTGTATGTAGTTTGTTATTTTATGGCAAAAACTTATAAAAGATTTATTTATTCATATGAGATAGAGAGAGAGGGAGAGAGAGACTTTGTTCATATCTCCGCGTATGCATATGTATTTGTTTGTATGTTTATGGCTCACTTTATTTATTTAATCGTTTTGTGAAAACAAACAAAAACACTTGATAGGCTGATAAAAAAGTTTCTTTTATGGGTTTTGAAAAATAATATGACTACATTGCTGATGATAAACTAAAATAAAGTCATAGATGTATATGTATACATAAAATGCTAATTAAATTTAAGTGCATATAAAAATTATTACAATGTTTGGTCAATAATGTTGTTATAATTCTACAACTTGATTTCGTATGAATACAGCAAATATTAGAATTTTGTATAAATATTTAATTTTTAATATATAAAAAGTTTACCTTTAGGAGTACCATAATTGCTTGGTGGGTTCACTTGTTGCACGGCGTTCTATACACTATGCAGTAACAGGAGGCCTTTTTATGAGCAAATAAAGCTTGAAGGGCCTTATTCCGATGCGTTATCAGAAACTTAATGTGTCCGAATAGGTTCTTTTTTTTGGTATGCAAAACATTTTTAAAATTTTGTTCGTCCATCAAAATGAATGTTTCCTTTTTATACCCTCCACCATTGGATGGAGGAGAAATACTAATTTCATCATTCCGTTTGTAACACCTCGAAATATACGTTTGAGACCCCATAAAGTATATATACTCTTGATCGTCGTGACATTTTATGTCGATCTAGCCATGTCCATCCGTCTTTCCGTCCGTCCGTCTGTCCGTCCTTGTGTCTGTCCGTCTGTCCGTCCGTCTGTCTGTCTGACGAAAGCACACTAACTTTCTAAAGAGTAAAGCTAACCGCTTGAAATTTTGCACAAATACTTCTTATTAGTGTAGGTCAGTAGGGATTGTAAATGGGCCATATCTGAACATGGTTTGATATAGCTGCCATATAAACCGATCTTGGGTCTTGACTTCTGGAGCCTCTAGAGGCCGCAATTCTTATCCGCTTGGAATGAAATTTGGTACGACGTGTTTTGTTATAATATCCAACAACTGTGTCAAGTATGGTTCAAATCGGCCCATAACCTGATATAGCTGCCATATACATCGATCATGGGTCTTGACTTCTTGAACCTCTAGAGGGCGCAATTATGATCCGATTTGAATAAAATTTTTGCACAAAGTACTTTGTTATGTTATCCAACAACTGTGCCAAATAAGGTTCAAATCGGATCGTAACCTGATGTAGCTGCCATATAAACCGATCTTGAATCTTGACTTCTGGAGCCACTAGAGGGCGCAATTTTTATCCGATTTGAATGGAATTTTGCACGTAGTGTTTTGTTATGACTTTCAACAACTGTTCTGAGTACGGTTCAAATCGGTTCATAATCTTATATTGCTGCAGTATAAACCGATCTTGAGTCTTGACTTCTTGACCTTCTAGAGGGCGCAGTTCTTTTCCGATTTGAATGAAATTTTGCACGAAGTGTTTTGTTATGACTTTCAACAACTATGCCAAATAAGGTTCAAATCTGTTCATAAGCTGATATAGCTGCCATATAAACCGATCTTGGGTCTTGACTTCTTGAGCCTCTAAAAGGCGCAATTCTTATCCGATTGTAGTGAAATTTTTCACGAAGTATTTCGTTACGATATCCAACAACTGTGCAAAGTATGGTGGAAATCGGTTCATAACCTGATATAGCAGCCATATAAACCGATCTTGGGTCTTGACTTTCTGAGCCTCTAAAAGGCGCAATTATTATCCGATTGGAATGAAATTTTGCACGACGTGTTTCGCTATGACTTCCAATAACTGTGCTAAATTAGGATCAAATCGGTCCATATCCTGGTATAGCTGCCATATAAATCGAGCTGGGCTGTTGACTTCTTGAGGCACTAGAGGGCGCAGTTCTTAACCAATTTGAATGAATTTTTGCACAAAGTATTTTTTATGACTTTCAACTACTGTGTCAAATAAGGTTAAAATCGGTTCATAACCTGATATAGCTGCCATATAAACCGATTTGACGTATGGACCCACTAGAGCGCGCAATTCTTATCCGCTAGAGGTCGCAATTATTATCCGATTTGCCTGAAATTTTGTACGACGGATCCTCTCATGACCATCAACATACGTTTTTATTGTGGTCTAAATTAGTCTATAGCCTGATACAGCTCCCATTTAAATCCATCTCTCTATTTTACTTCTTGAACCCTCAAAGGGCGCAATTCTTATTCTAATTGGCTGACATTTTTCACAGGTCTCCAACATATAATTTAAATGTGGACCATATCTTGATATCACTCTAATAGCAGAGTAAATCTTCTCTTTTATCCTTTTTTTGCCTAAGAAGAGATGCCGGGAAAAGAACTCGACAAATGCGACCCATAGTGCAAGGTATATAAGATTCGGCCCGGCCGAACTTAGCACGCTTTTACTTGTTTTATATTTTTTCCACTTACAACCTTTTGCACTCTCGTATATAAAAATAGATGGAAATAACTCAGTTCTAAAAACTTTTGAACACATTCAGATTTATAAATAATCAATTTGATTAAAGCAATTACTTTGTAAATATAGACACATTTACGAAAAAACTCCATAAACAAACTCTATAAATAAACACCTAAAAGCCTCCATGAGTGGGTGTTGTGTAAATAACACTTGCATGTTTTAAATTGCTTTATGAAAACAAATTACGGGCACAACAAACAAATGTCTGTAAAAAACTGAAATTTCACAAACTCGTAGCTTTGATATGAGAGAAGTATCCCTTTGTCTTTAATGGAAGCAGCTTAAACAATCGGTCTATATGGTAGCTATATTCAAATCTGCACCGATCTGGGCCAAACTGAAGAAGGACATCGAAGAGCCTAACACAACTCACTGTCTCAAATATTAGCTAAATCGGACAATAAATGCGCCATATATGGCCCCAAAACCTAAAACCGAGAGATCGGTCTATATGGCAGCTATTTCCAAATCTGGACCGATCTGAGCCAAATTAACGAATGATGTCAAAGGGCCTAACACAACTCACTCTCTCAAATTTCAGACAAATTGCATAATAAATGTGGGCTCATTTTCATTGCTAAAATCCTGCGAATAAGGAAATATTTTAAATTGTGGGTAATTTTTTTTCTATACAATAGGGCCATCTGCTGAAGTTACTGGGCTTAGACTGTGTGTCATGCCATGACTGCATATTGAAGGTTGCAATATAATTAAAACATTTTTCAAATGTGTTCATTGTTTGTTATGGCAGATATTTACCCGAAATTTTCAAGAATAAAATTTTAAATTTTTTATGCATACATTAAATAAAAAAAATATTAAATTCCATTTGCATTTCAATTATCACCTGCCAATGATAAATGCATGTCATATCAAAGAAATAAAAAATAACCACCTTTTAATTCCATCTAAAAGAAATGGCTGTCAAACTGTTTTCAGTTTTTAAACTGCTCTTTTATTGCATTCGAATATCGTTTTAAAATCCATATTCGTTTGTGCATGTGTGCATTGTGATAAAAATTGATTTAAAACAATGCATATTGACTCAGTATGCTGCCTTTGCATCTGGTGTTTTGCTATGAAAATCTAATTGAACGGTAAACTAAATTCAAAGAGTCTTTTTTATGCATTAAAAACTAAAAGCTTTTATTAGGCAGTGGCAAAAAACAAAAGAAAAATTAAAATTGAACAAGTAATAGAGAGCTAAGTTCGGCCGGGCCGAATCTTATATACCCTCCACCATGGATCGCATTTGTCGAGTTCTTTACCCGACATCTCTTCTTAGGCAAAAAAGGATATAAGAAAAGATTTGCTCTGTTATTAGAGCGATATCAAGATATGGTCCGGTTTGGATCACAATGCAATTATATGATGGAGACCTGTGTAAAATGTCAGCCAATTCGAATAAGAATTGCGCCCTTTAGGGGTTCAAGAAGTAAAATAGAGAGATCGATTTATATGGGAGCTGTATCGGGCTATAGACCGATTCAGACCAGAATAAACACTTATGTCGACGGTCATGAGAGGATCCATCGTAGAAAATTTCAGGCAAATCGTATAATAAGTGCGACCTCTAGAGGCTCAAGAAGTCAAGATCCCAGATCGGTTTATATGACAGCTATATCAGGTTATGAACCGATTTGAACCTTATTTGACACAGTTGTTGAAATAAAGAAAGAATAAAATATGTCATGCAAAATTTCATTGAAATCGGATAGGACTTGGGCCCTCTAGAAACTCAAGAAGTCAAGATCCAAGATCGGTATATATGACAGCTATTCAGGTTATAGACTGATTTGAACCATACTTGGCACAGTTGTTGGATATCATAACAAAATACGTCGTGCAAATTTCATTCCAATCGGGTAAGAATTGGGCCCTCTAGAGGCTCAAAAAGTCAAGTTCCAAGATCTGTTTACATGACAGCTATATCAGGTTATGGACCGATTTAAACTATACTTGGTACAGTTGTTGGATATCATAACAAAACACGTTGTGCAAAATTTCAGTCAAATCGGATAAGAATTGCGACCTCTAGAGGCTCAAGAAGTCAAGATCAAAGATCGGTTTATATGGCAGCTATATCAAAACATGGACCGATATGGCCCATTTACAATCCCAACTGATCTACACTTATAAGAAGTATTGGTGCAAAATTTCAAGCGGCTAGCTTTACTCCTGCGATAGTTAGCGTGCTTTTGACGGACAGACGGACGGACATGGCTAGATCGACATAAAATGTCACAACGACCAAGAATATGTATACTTTATGGGGTCTCAGACGAATATTTCGAGTAGTTACAAACAAAACGACGAAATTAGTATACCCCCCATCCTATGGTGGAGGGTATAAAAATCAAAAGCAAGGCAAAAATTGCTGTTGTTGTAACCACATTTGTATGTTGAGGTGGCCACCCTCGTCAAGTTTGTATCGGGTATCATAGTCACTCAGTATTTAAACAAGAGCCGTTTTCGCCTGGAATCTCACTGAGATTTTCCACTTCATACCGCTGATTGTCCGCGACTGCAGTTGTAGCTACTTCGTATGGAGCATCCCACTATCCGCAACCTGTCGACGCGCCCGGTAGCTCTCAGCTGAGCTTCTTGTTATGACGATGAACACCACACAAATCGGAAATGAGAGTTCCAATCCGTGTGGTGCTCATAATCATCCCGTGCCGAGGCAGAAATCATATTACAGAGTTGCTGCCACGAACTGTTACCAGTTCAAATGACCACATTTTTATAACCTACACCACCACTGTGGTACAGGGTATTATAACTTAGTAATTTTTTTTGTAACACCCAGAGGGATGAGAGATAGAACCATTGATAAGTATACCCATCGACTCCGACTCACTTTCTGATTCGACTTAGCTGTGTCCATCAGTCCATGTTAATTTGTGTACAAACTACAGGTCGGTCTCATTTTCACCCGATCGTCTTCGAAATGAGTCCTGGCATTTTCTTTAGCCAAGAGACGAAGGCTACTGATATAGGAACAAATCTGTTCAGATTTGGATATAGCTGCCATACATATGTTCGTCAGATTTTGGGTAATTTGCAATAATGGTGTTATTTGTCAACCGTAGTTATAACAGTTGGAATATATTTGCCCGAAATTTGATACGGATTATTTAATAACCCATCTGAAGTTATTCACCCATCAAAATTTATTCAATATCAATAATTGCTTATCAATAATTGCAGTCTTATTCAAGTGGGAGCTCATTGCTAATGAACCTCCGTTTCGTTGTCAGGACTGATTAGCAGGCATCAGAGAGGCACCACTAAGTACAGAGGTTTTACAAGAATGCCGCAGAAATGTCGTCAGCTTAGTGAGGGAACAACTACCACTGACAATATTTTGTTCTCGCCTAGATTGGTTCTCCCAGGCGATTAGCCTAAAGGTAGCATCGTCTTTGCCACTGAGGCCAAAATTGCCAGAAAATAGGTTTTTTGGTTCGATCGCAATTCTGTTATCAGCATATGGACAGACGGACATGACATGACTGCTTAGACTTAAAAGGATTACGGGTCTATATTTTGCCATGTTATAAAACTATTCTAGTTTATACCCCCTAATTTTTCAAAACTTCCTTAGTATCACTATTTTCAAGGGTAAACCTAATACATTTTCTCTGCATTCCTACAATAACAAAGGAAATTTGATTTCGCATGACCCTTAATTGAAAATCCACCCACAAATGATTACAAAAGAATATTGAAAAGAAACTTGCACTCCGCATTTAATGTAGTCCATGCCATAAACCCTCAAAAGGATACTCTAAGCTCTCATTATATTCTTAATCGCTTCGCAAATCGCTAACAATTTCATATGGTGGTGGATGGAATCTATGGTATTTCAAAATCCTTTTTTGTTTTTGTTATCTTCAAGGCAGGCACTCCTCCTTTGCGTGTTGACCTTCGCCTTAGCATGAAATATATGTTTGCTTGGGGTAAAGACTTGGCATTATCGACGGTTTCTTCCCTTCTTCCTTCCTTTCTTCTTCTTCTTCTTCGTTGGGTATAAAGAAGAGTATAATCATAACATTAATTGGTTTCTCCCCATTCATCGTATAACACTTTATTTAAATTGGAACACGTAACGCCATTAGAAGATATACAACATTCTCTTCTTTCATTGGGCTTTGTCTTTGTTGCCTGCTTGGAGGGGATACTTTCGCCTGAATCTCGTTTTGCCAATGACTGCCACTTTAACTTGACTGTCTGCATAACTTTTTTCATTTTGGCGAGGTTTCGGCTTTTCCCTAATTTATGATTTATCAATGCGTTTCGGATTTATGGCCATTTTATACAGCAGCACCGACACCAAGTGCCTTAGAAATGAAAGGAAGGCATATTTATGCGGCAACAATCCCATTACCGGAACCTTAAGCTGGGCAACAGTGGTTTGCGAGGAACTTGAAGACAACATGCAAACAACTGCTTGGGAGATGAATTGATTTCAATGGAAAATGGGCTAAGGTTGAAAAAATGATCTGGATATTAGTCCCCCCCATGCCGCTAGGGACATTCACCTTAGCCAGTGATCGGCTAGATGTGAGCTTCAAATACTAAACATTAACCTAGAAAAAAGTCAGAAATCCCAAAATCACTAATTGTTCTCCTTTGCACGATTCAAAGTTGGTTGAAGTCTGGTATTGTGTCTCCCCCTAAGTGGCGGAGACTGTAAGGCGCGAAAGCTGGTCAACGAGATAGGATATGCTCCAACGTCTCACCATCTTCCCCACAGGATTTTAGCAATAAAAACGAGCCACACAACCAAAATTTTAAAATAACGATGCTATCTTTAAATTTTATTTCTAAACACTAAAGGAAATCGTGAGTCTTGAGTTCTCGTGAGTTGTAGGTATTTTGTAAGTCTAGATTTAGTCGTTTGTCGGTTTGTCGTGCGTCAGTAAAGTTTTTGTCGCGTGGTCATACCAGAACGTGAGTCTACATAAAAAAACCATACGTGAGTAAAAATTCACTCAAACGCACATCTCTAATCCAAACTTATCTCCCTCTTACTACCTTTCAGCATTAGCTTCGACTTCTTACGATCCGGATTTCCCCAACGGATTTTCGTCGTCTTCTGATCATTCCACTGTGCTGCATACTCTTTCAGCACCCATGCTCTTAACTCGTAATGCGACGCGCCGAAAGTCTTCGTATTTATCTTCAGTCTGCAATCCAATTTGCTGTCTACAATCACCCCCAATGCAATGACTGTAAGGCAACCCCTGCAGAGTGGGAAACCTAAAGACCGGTATCTTTCGCCCACACGTGAACAGGAGCAATTCTGTCTTGCCCGCATTCTCATCCAGGCAGTAATTCATTGCCCGATCGTCAGCGCAAACTGTGTTGCAGCTTTCCCGCCTTCGGTATAAAACCTAACATAACACGCTTCGGTAGGATGGTGAAAACCCTATGGGGTGAAACCGATCGTGGGAGGACGAGGCTATTACTGAAAGGAAGTACAATAAGAAAGAGGTTAGAATAGCTTTTGGTGTCATGATGGGCCACTTAGGACTACGAGGCAAAATCGGCGCGGCAAGTGATATCATGTGTAGGTCATGCGGGGAAGGTGATTAGACCTTGGAGCATTTCCTATGTCATTGCACGGCTTTCGCGGCTAACAGCCACCGGTACTAAGGTGGAGACACAATACCAGACATGAGCCAACTTAGGAGAGTGGTATGGAAAACAATAGAGAATTTTGTAAGTAGCATGGATTTCGGCCCCTCTTTGGTCCGAATTGATTCATATTTGGATATGGCTGCCATATAGACCGATCTCTCAATTATACTTTTGGAGCGAATAAAAACGATGTTTTAGATCTCTCGATGTAGCTGTGGGTTCAAAAAAATCTCAAAAGTTACTCAAATCCCACTGTCCTCGTTGTAATGCCAACATTAAAGGTTCCCATCCAGTCAAGTAAAGTTGCGTGATTTCAACTAATTTGTGCGTTTCGATAAAGAAGACTAACAGCGCAATGGTATGGACGGAATTTCGTATCAATTTCTTCCCTTTTCGTTTTAATACCCTACACCACAACTGTGAAACAGGGTATTATATCGCTGGCCATTTGTTTGCAACGCTAAAAAGGAGACGAGCTAGAACCATTAAGTTATGTATTCCGATCGGCTTAGAATTGCTTTCTGATGCGATTTAGTAATGTCCGTCAGTCAGTCAGTCAGTCAGTCAGTCAGTCAGTCAGTCAGTCAGTCAGTCAGTCAGTCAGTCAGTCAGTCAGTCAGTCAGTCAGTCAGTCAGTCAGTCAGTCAGTCAGTCAGTCAGTCAGTCAGTCAGTCAGTCAGTCAGTCAGTCAGTCAGTCAGTCAGTCAGTCAGTCAGTCAGTCAGTCAGTCAGTCAGTCAGTCAGTCAGTCAGTCAGTCAGTCAGTCAGTCAGTCAGTCAGTCAGTCAGTCAGTCAGTCAGTCAGTCAGTCAGTCAGTCAGTCAGTCAGTCAGTCAGTCAGTCAGTCAGTCAGTCAGTCAGTCAGTCAGTCAGTCAGTCAGTCAGTCAGTCAGTCAGTCAGTCAGTCAGTCAGTCAGTCAGTCAGTCAGTCAGTCAGTCAGTCAGTCAGTCAGTCAGTCAGTCAGTCAGTCAGTCAGTCAGTCAGTCAGTCAGTCAGTCAGTCAGTCAGTCAGTCAGTCAGTCAGTCAGTCAGTCAGTCAGTCAGTCAGTCAGTCAGTCAGTCAGTCAGTCAGTCAGTCAGTCAGTCAGTCAGTCAGTCAGTCAGTCAGTCAGTCTGTCTGTCAGTCTCTCAGTCTGCCAGTCTGCCAGTCTGCCAGTCTGCAAGTCTGCCAGTCTGTCAGTCTGTCAGTCTGTCAGTCTGTCAGTCAGTCTGTCTGTCTGTCTGTATGGCTATTGGTTTTGTATACAATCAGTTCAGATTTGGATATGGCTTTCATATAAATTTTTTCATTCGATGTGAGCTATTATGGCTGTAGCAGCCATTATATGGTCGGCTCCGCCCGACTTTTGCCTTTCCTTACTGGTTACTATTTGTTGCGTGTGCCGAGAAAGTAAAACAGCAAAATCAAGTAAGACAAAAAAGCACAAAAATCGAAAAAAAATGTTTCATTATTCTCTAACGGCTAAACAGTTCAACATAAAAATGAGAACGTGCTTTAATATTTTGATTACACGCTAGTCGAGCAGGAAAAAAATGGGAGTACCCAGATTGATTTACCCCCCACAAAATATTGGGGGTTAGGAGGGATCTAATTGGAAGAGCGATTTTCTTGTATACCATAATCAGAAAGCGAACCAGCCAAGTATGAGAAGTGTTATAAAGACTTATTATCAAGACAAGGCAAAAAAAAAAGACAAATAACACACACAAGCTCACCTAAGAAAATGTGTTCATATGTCAAAACACGAGCAAATTATAACGTGTGTTGATATGAAATCTGTTGACATACTCGTATCTTCCGTGTTTTCCAAAGCGAGCTATGACAAAGCAATGGGGAAGTTATTAAAAGGAAATTCTATAGCCTGCCATACACAACAAGTCTATCTTTTGTCTTAAATAGAAAAAAGTTCTACTCGTTTCGTGGAAGACAGCTTGTTTTGTAGGCGTAATTACTCCTTAGCGACCATTTATTCAAAACACAAAACTTTCCATGGGTCTCTATTATTAAGTTGAATTACATTCCATGTCAATTGTCAAACACTAAGCTATGTGACAGTTAGCACACTTTCATCCAAACTCATACACACATACATACACATGCACACACTTTGTACAACACGTGCCTAATGTTGTGCTCAATTTAACGATAGAAAAAAGAGAATATTATGGCTAATAAATTTTCGATGGAATTTTTTCTAAAAAGAAAATGTTCAAGATTTAGGAAACTAAATGCCGTTAAAAGGTGTTAAAAAACAAGCCATCAAGTTATGAATTTTTAAATTAAAATTTGACGATTCTTTTAGCCTCAAGTGAAAACAAATTAAAAAAAAAAAAAAATTAATATGATTTTGATCTTGAAAAATGAAAACCTAGAAAGGTGTTTTCAATATTTTCGAAAACTAGTTTCATGTGTGCCCTTGCCCCAATTAAAGACTAAGATTTAAAGGCCAAAGATATCTTATATATAAACATCAATTTGTGTTTGTTTGTTTGTTTGTATGTTTGTGTGTTCCTTATAGACTCAGAAACGGCTGAACCGATTTTCTTGAAATTTTCACAGATGGTGCATAATGACCCTGTGGTGAAAATAGGGTACTAAATTTTTTGATATCTGAAGGGAGGGCGGATCCTCCCCCTTACCCTAATTTTCAGAAACGTCAGATCTCGGAGATGGGTGGTGCGATTTAAGCGAAATTTTATGTGCTCGCATATAGTACCCTAAAAATCAAAATTTGGTATCCAAATTTCGGAGGGGGTGCTGCCCCACCCAAGGGGGGCTGCCCCACCCAAAAACCTACCAAACATATATTTACACCAATCACGACAATATGGGACTCACATGAAAGGTATTTAGGATAAGAAAACGTATCTGATATCCAATTGTCGAACCAAGTGCTAGGGGGACCACCCCTACCCCCAAAACACCCCTAAATCGGACATATTTACCTACCATGGTAATATGGGATTCAAATGAAAGGTATTTGCGAGTAGAATACGAATCTGATATCCAAATGTGAGACCACTTTTCTGGGGGTCCACCCCTTCCCCAAAACACCCCCCAAACTGGACTTATTTACTGACCTTGGTAATATGGGGCTTAAATAAAAGGTATTTGAATGTAGAATACGAATCTGATGTCCAAATATGGGAGCAAGTGTTTGGGGGGGGGGGCCGCCTCTCACTAAAAACATCCCCCCAAAAGGTACAAATTTACGACCATAGCAATATGGGGCTCAAATGAAAGGTCTATGGGAGTAAAGCACGAATATGATATCAGTATTCAGGAAAAGTGTCTACGGGGCCACGCCACAGAATATCGGGCTGAAATGAAGAATTTTAAGAATGAAGTACTACATCCAAACCTAAATACGTATTTGTATTTCATGGTATTTCACTAAAAGATCTTTAATTGTCGAAAATAAATATTCCAAGGAAACTTTTGTTCCATATAAAGTAAAAGAAGGCGCAGCGGTGCGGGACCGGGTCAGCTAGTATGGTATAGAATTTGAGTCTAAGTACCCATCGGGCTGCCCCAACCCCAAAACTCCCCCAAACAGACATATTGGATGTTCATTTCAATATGGGGCTCAAATGAAAGGTATTCGGGAGTAGATTTCGAATCTGGCATACAAAATCAGATCGAAGTATAGAGGGTCATACGAACCCTCAAAAAAGTCAACCCCAAAACTGCCCCAAACAGACAAAGTGGACGTTCATTTCAATATTGGGCTCAAATGAAAGGTATTAGGGAGTTTGTTTTCACTGCAAAGTGCCGGTGGCCGCCCCAGCCCCAAAACACCCTGCAAACGGTTCATATTTACCAGCCATTGCAATATGGGTCTCAAATTAAAGGTATTTGGAAGTGTAGCACGAACATGATATCCATATTTGAGTCGAAATGTCTGAGGTGCCATCCCTCCTCTAATGAGAACATTACCCTAAGGAAGAACATTACCACCAGGAATCGAGAAGGGGCAAATTCTCATACATTAATTAGTGTTTTCCGATTCAAGTTTAAACTCAATGATAAGGGACCTTTTTTTATAGCCGAGTCTGAACGGCGTCCCGGAGTACGACACACATTGGTTCAAGTTCATTGAACGAGCGGCTAAAAATAGAAGAAGTTGTCGAAGGACAATGAAACTTGGCACATAGGCATTTTTTGTTTGAATCAAGAAAAAATGGAAAAATCAAAATGATCCGCCCACTTTTACGCCCACCTCCCATACAAAGTAAAAATTAAATTTTGACCTACGGCATTGTTTTTTGGCACATAGCATTTTTAAACACTCAGAATCATTTGTGTGAAATTTGAAAAATATCCGCCCACTTTTAATTTTTAATGCATCAATTCAATTTTCACAAAAAGTAATTATTATAATTGTAGAATGGGCTCCTGAAAATATATACCTGATCCGCCCACTTTTACGGCCACCTCCCATAGAAAAAACATGAATAAATAAATTAAGCATAGTCTTTTAATAATTTTTTAACATCATTATCGTACTCCAATTTTTTGATTTGCAGCTTTGAGCGAAATCTATTTATAAATGGGTCTGAAGACAATAAAAGGTTATGCATTACATCTTCATTAGTGGCTACACGTCCAATTCTTCGCGAATGATGTAATCTATAGGCTCTATAATCTTTATTCCTCGCTTCCTGAGCTTCTTCGGACAGCATACCTGATACAAACAATCAATTAAAATGTAAAAAATGAAAATTAAATCATTGAATAAGGGCCTTTAAATAGAGACATACCTATTGGCAGAATAGCTTCTGCTATAATTTTGCTACCATGCACCAGAATCTTATGCACAGTTACAGGCATGTAGTACCAGCCATAGAGATCAACAAACAACTTGGCAGTATCCATGCAATATATATGAAATTTGCTAGTGTCGACTGCTGCATTACAATTTATTGCGGCCAAAATAATTTTAAATCTATGTATTAACTCTTCTTTTATTCCAATTACGTCTGCAGTTTTGGCTGGATTTTCGAAAAACCTTCTTGCCGTATTGCCATCGTTTGTTGTGCCCATACCTTGCTTCACCGCGTCCACATTTATGCCCAGTGTCAACTTTAATCTCTTCCCAATTTCAGCTTTATTTGCCGCCATTTCAATTTTTGTGTAACTATCTGTTCTCCATTTTTTGAAACTTAGACGGTAAGAAATGTGCAGAATGCACTCCATAAATTTGATTCTCGCATGCAAGGGAGAAATACCAAACGCAACTGCTTCTTCCGAACATTTCCTCAAAATCACCGCATCTAAATTATTCATTTCTGTGGGCTTTGCTCCACATATGAAGCAAACCGCCATAGATGAACTTCCAGAAATCGTAGTAGCTACTTTCCCATCAATCATTGTTAATTTCAGTGTGTGAGAAATATTGAAGTTTCTGCTATGCAATTCAACGACAGTATTTCTTAAATTTTTTATTTCGTCATTAACACGACTGACCTCTGAATTTATAACTTCAGCTGTTTCTTGTATAAATTCAAATTTTAACGGTCGGCAAAATCTAGTTGATGATGGCTCTGTATTTCTCCAGCACATTGTTGACATATTATTACGCTCTGTGAGGGTCAATGGAACAAGTGACGTTAAGAACATATATTTATCGGAGTCATTTGGATCTGTGAATTTTTGATGGTATTCACTGTGTCCCGAACTTCCGTCACAGCCCCATTTTGAGAACATTTGCAGTTCGTTGGGGAGTTCTGTCACCTCATTCTCGGTTTTTGTCATCAAAATCCTGGTTACTGTATGATCTAATAACTGTTGTAGAGAAACTTTGCTACAACTTTCTTGCACCTGAACATTTGCAGGATAGCATTTTTTTTTTGCTTCCAGTACCTGATGGTAGGATGGGTAAATGTCGAATCCAATTTCTCTAGCTGAACTGCGCAAAACCTCATATTGATGCTTTGACAACGAAGCATCAAGTATCAGCCCAAGTGCCTTCTCCGGGGTGAACGCCTTAATGGATTTGTCTAAACACTCACTTTTTTTTGCGGCAGACGATATCAACACCATTGAGGTGTTTTCACAAAAATCTTGTACCTTTGTCCTCTTTGTTCGCGGTTGGCAATCCTCGAAGGCTTTTGCTGGACGTCCACGTTTAACCATATTTGAACAGCTTGGTGCTTCATTGTTTGCGGTATATTTGCACACTTTGTAGACATTTTTCAGCCAATTTTCATTAAGATCAAGAAATCTGGTTTTTATGCGTCTTGCTTTTTGCCATCTATCTTTGAACTTTGTAAAAAAGTTTTTTTTCAAAAATCCAGTAAAGACTTCAACATCCTCAGCAGTCATTCCTTCATTGCTATTTGCAATGACTTCGACAGTAACATCAATATCACTGTTGTTATCAATTAATATTTCGCAAATATTTAAATAAGAAATTGTTACATTTTCCATAATTAATAAAATTAAATCTTGATATCACTTAAAAACACACCTCTTATCACTGCACTTGCCAATGTAATGTCAATTAGCATATCAATAATATTAGAAATGTATACCCAAAAGCAGAAATTTAAATCAGAAACTGTATATTGTTGTTGGTACTTAATGTATTACTTATTAAGCTCTAACGGAAAAGATTTTGTGCAATAAAGAGAGCAAGACATAATGTGTAGTTGTTATTGCATGCAACAACATAATAAATGAATGATAACACAGCACCTAATAGTCTATCGCTTGATCTTCTATTGTTGTTAACAGTAAAGAATTATGGCAACAACAACAACAAGCATGAACGAAAATTCACGTTTTCTTACTTTATCACTTTATAGTTTTTACTGTTTCTTTTGGAAAGGAGCAGGTATGAGCAGCTGAATTTTTTTTTAGCTTTTAGCTGAGACTTCAAGCTGTAATTTGACGTCTTTCGTTAAACAGCGCTCCACAGCGCTAAAAACATGCAGTCCACTGAAGTTGATGAACATTGAAATTTTGATGTTGTTTATATTTTGTTCTACGAAATTTTTTATGTGGCACTTTTTCCAACTTTTTTTAATGCAAATCTCATCTATGACAATTGCCATTTACGAAAATATACAACAAAGTCAAATGATAAGTTTACTGTGATTGTACCAAAAGATTGAATATACAGTAAATTTGCATGCCATTTTAAACAAGCGAACATATATGAACTTGGAGCGTGTCTGTCCAAAGAAATACTAAATATATCAGCCTAATATTACGGAATCATAATATTCAACTATCTGACAACAAAATACCAAAAAATTATCCAAATCGGCGAACATGAAAAAAATGAATTTCGGCCACTCTTGAACCAATGTGCGACACCTCGTTGGGGAACATTTTTTAAATGACCATGCATGACATTGTACCTCGGAAATGTCGCCAACATTAAGAGGGGATAAACACCGCTTTGTTCGAAGTTCGCGCCGGGATTCGAACGCGTTCAGCGCCATAGGGTACAATGGTACGAATTCGATATCCGTTTTCAGGGGAAAGTGTCCCCACCCTAAAAAGATATTAGAGAGTTAAAAAAGGCCCAGCGGAGCGGGCCCTGTTCGGCTAGTATGTATAAATATTCTAAAGAAGACATACAGCTTCTTTGTAAGATATGTGATATAATCTACAAGCTTTTAGATGCATTTGTATTTCATCGAAACAAATACGCGATAATTTTAAATTTGGGATATTTTCTGTTGGTGAGAGCTTTATGTTGTATGTCTTTATACTTTCGCACTCAATAAATTTCAACTCCCTTTCAAATTAAATAACCTCAAATTTTCCATGAGCAATTTATTACATATATTTATATGCTTAACCACTGAATATGCTCACAGCCTACATGCCTTATTGCAGCTGAGTTCACATCAAGCTGCTCCTTTGCAGTCTTAAAATCATTTTCATGGTTGGCAATATTTTCATTGCATCTTCTTTCATGCTTTTGGCTTGGCTTCGTGCAAGCTCTCAAGATACACTTGAGTTGTGCACTCTTGACATAGTCTATAGTAGAACAGAAATTATCTACCACTGTATCCCTTGCCCCCTCAAACACACGCTTTAAAGCGGTGTTATAAAAGTTAACTTACTGATACACACACCTACTCACACACATTGATGGATTCCTTTGTGGTTTTTCTGTTTGCAAGTGGATGGTGCAACGTTGGTTACCCTCTCTCAGACATTGTGGTAGACACCAATGCTCTACAGCTTGCATGTGTGCATTCAGCTCAATGGTGAGTTTTACCACCACCAAGGCAAAGATGATGAGCACGTGGAATGGGTGGTAGTTAATAATGATAGTAATATGTGTGTTAATATAAAATTTATTCTATGCACTACAATTTCAACTAATGTAGCTTGAGAATATGCTGGAAAAGAAAATTCTTGCAGTCTTTTGCCTAACGTTTGCAAGAAACCCAATAAATTTAGTTTCAAGTGAGCTTAAGAGGGAATCTAATACAAAGTGTAGTGAAGCGAAAAGTGTACTCAATGGAGCATCGCTATAATATAAATGGGTGGGGTACATGTTGTTCCATACTTTATTGTAGTTTTTATACCCACCACCGAAGGATGGGGGTATATTCATTTTGTCATTCCGTTTGCAACACATCGAAATATCCTTTTCCGACCCCATAAAGTATATATATTCTCGATCAGCGTAAAAATCTAAGACGATCTAGACATGTCCGTCCGTCTGTCCGTCTGTCTGTTGAAAGCACGCTACAGTCTTTAAAAATAGAGATATTGAGCTGAAACTTTGCACAGATTCTTTTTTTGCTCATAAGCAAGTTAAGTTCGAATATAGGCTATATCGGACTACGTCTTGATTTAGCCACCATATAGACCGATCCTCCGATTTAGGGTCTTAGGCCCATAAAAGCCACATTTATTATCCGATTTGGCCTAAATGGTGAACAGTGAGTTGTGTTGGATACTTCGACATCCTTCGTCAATTTGGCTCAGAACGGTCCAGATTTGGATATAGCTGCCATATAGACCGATGATCCGATTTAGGGTCTTAGGCCCATAAAATCCACATTTATTATCCGATTTCGCTGAAGTTTGGGACAGTGAGTTGTCTTAGGTCCTTCGACATCCTTCGTCAATTTGGCTCAGATCGGTCCAGATTTGAATATAGCTGCCATATAGATCGATCCTCCGATTTATGGTGCAAGGCCCATAAAAACCACATTCATTATCCGATTTTGCTGAAATTTGGGACAGTGAGTTGTGTTAGGCCCTTTGACATATTTCTTCAATTTGTTCCAGATCGGTTCAGATTTAGATATAGCTGCCATATCGACCGATTTCTTGATTTATGGTTTTGGGCCAATAAAATGTTCATTTATTGTCTGATGTCGCCGAAATTTGGAAGAGTTAAGCCCCTTGACATACTTCTGCAATATCGCACAGATCGGTCCAGATTTGGATATAGCTGCCATATAGACCGATATCTAGGTTTTAGGTTTTGGGGCGATAAAAGACGCATTTATTGTCCGATGTCGCTGAAATTTGGGACGGTGAGTTGTGTTAGGCCCTTCGATATCCTTTTCAAATTTGATCCAGATCCGTCCAGTTCTGCCATATAGACCGATATCCCGATTTATAGTCTTGGTCCCATAAAGTCGCATTTCTAATCTGATTTCAGTTAAATTTTACACAGTGACTTATGCTAATCATTTCGACATCCGTTTAGTTCATGGTTCAAATCGGTTTAATTTTAGATATAGCTACTTAAATGACCAATATTTTGTTATACGCAATTGAAAAATGACTTTTACTTATAAGTATTTGGTCCAAATCGGAACATATTTCAATATATCTGCTATGGGGCATAAGGTGTGCATTTTTCACCGGATTTTGACAAAAGGTGTTTTACATATGTACCCGAGGTGGTGGGTATCCAAAGTTCGGCCTGGCCGAACTTAATGCCATTTTACTTGTTTTAATTTTTGGAATAATTTTTTTAAGTTTTTCCCCACATCACAAGATTTTTTATATTCAAAAGATATTTAAGGCATTCAACGGTCTTGAACTTACTGCCTTAATTACATACTTGCTTAAGGCCTAAACGTTTGTGTGACATTGCAACGAGAAGCACATTTTTAAATGCAGCAATTTCTTGCATGGATTAATCATTCAGTTGCCATGAATAACGCAACCAACTATCCTTGTTCATTTTTGTTGTTGTTTTTGCTACTTTCGACCAATTCCACATGAAAGTCCTTGAGTAAAACTACCCAAATGAGTGCTTGGCTCTTAAGTGAGCACTCATGCTATAACTTTTTCTTAAGTACATCCACTTGAAATTCCTTCATTTAAGATTGGGACAAAACGAATCTAACGAAATAATTAAAAAAAAAAGAAAAATCAGAAAATACAACTTTAGCAGGGGCTGCATTTGTGTAAATAGTATAAAAATTATGGAAATCTTTTTATGATAATTCGTCGCCCATTGTCCACAGTTATTTGCCGTACTCGTACTCGAACTTTGTTTTATTATTGTCAACTCAGGCATTCAGTCGTTGGGAGAATTTATTAATAATTTTTCCACTTGTTTTCCTGCAACGACTTCTTATTTTCCACATTCCTTTAGGTTTCTCTTTTTGTTTTTTTCTTATTTTTTATTATAAACAAAAGCCGTAAATATGGATGCTGAAAGTAAAGAAAACGGTGATAATGAAAAGGACGAGGACGAAAAGAAACGAAACGAAAACTTTTTCCTTGCCAGCTCCCAGTTTAACCATTAAAACTGCGGGCCAATGATGTCGATGACGAAATGATGAAAATCACTTGAGGCGATACATAAGATTAACAATGCCGCTGCCTTGGCCGCTCCTTCTCTCTCTCTTTCTCTCTTACGCTTTTGTTTAAGTTTTTTTTATAGTTGTTTATCGTTATTATTTACTTTCTCAAGTGTTTTTTACGATTCCCAGCACTTCAACAGACAAATGGCCATTAAAACGGCATTGGGCGGTACCATGCTTTGGGTGAGGGGGCACTATGGGCAAGGGGTTAACAGCACATGAAAAGCAACTAAGGCGCCTTGAAAGTCATTAACATAAATCCACATATGCCATGGAAAATGTCAACATAAATTTCCCCCAGGCCCCAAAACGAACGACCCACCGACCCTGCGGTCTTTCTTTTACTAATTTTTTAAGCTTTCCGTTTTTTTGTGTTTGCAAGCATTTGGGTTTACTTTAAAACTCTTTGCTTGCTTGCTCACTGACTCCCGTCATTACTCATGTTTGTGTGTTCTCCCATTTGCTTTTCTTCTTGCAGAATCCTTGACGACATATTCAACATACTCAGCGCTGGAAACGACCACAGTGTCCCCAACGAATCTGCTGCCATACTTCGATTTTGATGTGCCGCGCAATGTAACCGTGACAGTGGGTCAGACGGGATTTCTGCATTGTCGCGTTGAACGTTTGGGCGATAAGGATGTAAGTAGCACTAAAATATCCATATGTAAAAGGCATGAATGGTGCAATAAAAGGGTTATAAAATATGCAATTTTAAAAGGCAAAAAAAGTGTTGTTACGTTATTGGATGTACTGAGAGTAAGAAAGGCAAAAACTTTGTCTTTATTCCTTGAAGAAATTTTTGTTGGGAAAATTTGTATTTGCAAGAAAAAAAATCTGATGGGATGCCACTAAAGATATGGGAGGGAGAATTTGCTGAAATAAATCAAAATATGGATACCCACAAACTTTGGATACCCACGACACAACACGGACACGAAAAGGCTAACATAAGACACTGTGTCAAATTTCAGTAAAATCAACTTTTAATCCAGATATTGGTCTATATAACAGCTATATTCAAATCTTGAACTATTTGGGCCAAATTGAAGAAGGGTGTCGAAGAGCTTAACTCAACTCGCTCTCCCAAATTTTGTCAAAATCAGGCAATATATGCGCCTTTTATGGGTCCAAGACCTTAAATCGAGATATGGGTCTATATGACAGCTATATCCAAATCGGGACCGATCTTGGCTTAAACGGTAGATGTCGACGGGCCTAACATAAATCAATGTCCCAAATTTCAGCAAAAACGGATGTGTTTTTATGGGCCTAAGATCCTAAATCTGAGGATCGATCTATATGGCAGCTATATCCAAATCTGAACCGATCTCGGCCAAATAGAAGAAGGACGTCGAAGATCCTAACACAACTCACTGTCCCAAACTGCGGCGACATCGACAATAAATGCGCTTTTTATAGCCCTAAAACCTAAAACCGAGAGATCGGTCTATATGGCAAATTGCAAGTTTTGCCCATGAACATTCCATTAAGGAACAGGGGCAAACTTCTCACATATCAATGAGTGCAGTCCGATTCATGTTTAAGCTCAATGATAAGGGGCCTCCTTTTTATAGCCGAGTCCGAACGGCGTGCCGCAGTGCGACACCTCTTTGGAGAGAAGTTTTATATGGCATAGTACCTCACAAATGTTGCCAGCATTAGGAGGGGAAAACCACCGCTGAAAATTTTTTCTGATGGTCTCGCCAGGATTCGAACCCAGGCGTTCAGCGTCATAGGCGGACATGCTAACCTCTGCGCTACGGTGGCCTCCTCTATGGCAGCTATATCCAAATCGGGACCGATCTGTGCCATATTGTAGAAGAATATTAAAGGGCTTAACTTAACTCACTGTCCCAAATTTCGGCGACATCGGACAATAAATGCGTTTTTTATAGGCCCAAAACTTAAAATCGTGAAATAGGTCTATATGGCAACTATATCCAATTCTGGACCGATATGTGCCAAATTGACGAAGGATGTCGTAGGGCCCAACTAAACTCACTGTCCCAAATTTCAGCAAAATCGGATAATTAACGTGGCTTTTATGGGCCTAAGACCCTAAATGGGAGGATCGGTCTATATGGCAACTATATCCAATGTTGGACCGATCTGGGCCAAATTGACAAAAGATGTCGAAGGGCCCAACCTAACTCGCTGATCCAAATTTTGGCAAAATCGGACAATAAATGCGCCTTTAATGGACCCAAGACCTTAAATCGAGAGATCGGTCTATATGACAGCTATATCGAAATCGGGACTGATCTGGGCCAAATTAAGGGAAGATATTAAAGGGCCTTACACAACTCACTGTCCCAAATTTCAGCAAAATCTGATAATAAATGTGGCTTTTATGGGCCTAAGACCCTAAATCGGAGGATCGGTCTATATGGCAACTATATCCAAATCTGAACCGATAAGGGCCAAATTTAAGAAGAATGTCGAAGGGCCTTACACAACTCACTTTACCAAATTTCATTAAAAGGGGATAACAAATGTGGCTTTTATGGGCCTAAGACCTTAAATCGGAGGATCGGTCTATATGGTGGCTAAATCAAGACATAGTCCGATATAGCCTATATTCGAACCTAACTTGCTTATGAGCAAAAAAAGAATCTGTGCAAAGTTTCATCTCAATATCTCTATTTTTGAAGAATGTAGCGTGATTTCAACAGATACACGGACGGACGGACGGACATGGCTAGATCGTCTTAGATTTTTTTCGCTGGTCAAGAATACATATACTTTATGGGGTCGGAAATGGATATTTCGATGTGTTACAAACGGAATGAGAAAATTAATATACCCCATCCTTCGGTGGTGGGTATAAAAATGGTTTATGTTTGCTACTTTGTTCATGAACCATTATTTTTATACCCTTCACCATTGGATGGGGGCATAGTAATCCACTCATTTCATTTGGAACATCTCGAAATATTGATCTGGGACCCTTTTAAGTATTTATATTTTTGATCGTCTCGACATTCTGATTCGATCTTTCCGTTCGTCTGTCCGTCCTTCCATCTATCCGTCCGTCCGCCTATCCATCCATCTGTGGAAATCACGATAGTGGTGAAGCGAATGAGTGAAGCTTAGCGAACTGGTGAATCTAGCTCCCTGAAATTTTGCACACATATTTCTCATTGATGTCGGTCCTAGGGGATTACAAATAAACCATATCAGTTGAGATTTGGATAAAGCCCCCATATAAACCGATACATCAATATGACTTCTTAAGCCCCTTGAGAACGCTATTCTTACCCGATTTGACTGATATTTCTCGCAATGCTTTCTGCTTTGACCTCCAATATCAGTGTACAGTATGGTCTGAATCGGTCCATAACTTGATATGATATTGTTCCCATATAAGTCGAGTTCGAATGGCATGCCGCAGTACGACACCTCTTTGTCAAGAGTCAAAATGCAGCCCAAAGAATTTATACTGCAACCTCCTCCAGCTTGCCCAACAAGAATTTCAAGAAAATGTTTATGACAGCAAAATCTTTAAGCTCAACTGAAGAGGAGAGCGAATGATAAAGGAGATCTCAGATAAGCCCTATTACATCAACATCAATGTTTCAACCCTTTAGTCAACGTCATATGTGTGTGCGTTATGTGGCGCAGCAAAGTGTGCTGTGCTAAGTCAATTCGTGTTGGCAAATTTGCGCAGTCCATGGTTATTTGTTTTACTGTCAAGTGGATATGGGTCTAAGCATATTTGACAAGGACAAGGTCTACCTACTAGGCCTCTACACAAATTCGTTGGCATCCGATGCATCTGTATACAAATGACTAATTTATAGGCCATCAATCACTGCTAACTGGTCTGATACTCCTCCCCTACCCTCTGGTTGAAGCGGTGTTTCAAAATTTGCGCTACTCCTGTGATGGATGTGGCAACTTGACACATAGCCGCACAGATGCACAAACAAACTCCTCAAATATTCGAAACACACAGACAAACATTCAACTGACATGTAGGGGACTGTGTTATTTTGCAATGTTTTTTTGGGGGGCTGAATTGAAAAAAAAAATCACAATTTATGTAACTTTAGCAAGAATTCACATGAGAAGAGACATATGTTGGGGACACATTCTATTAGCCCAAATTAAAACCGCCTCGGTAAAACTTTTTACCGAGATTTCCATTTTCACACATTTACATCCTTATCAAAGCATAAAAGTTGGGCAGCCGTGAAGAAGATCCAACCCCAGGGCAAAGTAAGGCAAACAAAATTTGGGCAATTAATTTCAAAGTATTTAGAGCTTAACCAAAACAACGAAACCCCTAAGTAAAGCCATTCCATCAACGATGAAGTAAAGGATGCTCATCGTTATTGTCACACTCAATGGTGCGGTTACTTTATGCTCGGGATCTAAATCACGCTAAAATCTTGTCGGCATTCTCTTTCTGGGACATTGCATAGGTTGTGGATTCATATTTTATGGGCAAGAGGAGACATGGATTTGTTCGCAGAGGCAAAGTGTTGAATTGTATCAAGTTCATGCTTTTGTGGAACAAAATTGTATTTGTTCCGTATAGACTCAAAAAAGGCTGAACCGATTAACTTGAAAGTTTTCACAGATTTTGTAAGTTGGTCTGGATAAAATAATAATATGCTATATAATTTTTATACCCACCACCGAACGATGAGGGTATATTCATTTTGTCATTCCGTTTACAACACATCGAAATATCCATTTCCGACCCTATAAAGTATATATATTCTTGATCAGCGTAAAAATCTAAGACGATCTAGACATGTCCGTCCGTCTGTCCGTCTGTCTGTTGAAATCACGCTACAGTCTTTAAAAATAGAGATATTTAGCTGATATTTTGCACAGATTCTTTTTTTGTCCACAAGCAGGTTAAGTTCGAAGATGGGCTATATCGGACTATATCTTGATATAGCTCCCATATAGACCGATCCGCCGATTTAGGGTCTTAGGCTCATAAAAGCCACATTTATTATCCGATTTCACTGAAATGTGGGACAGAGTGTTGTGTAAGGCTTTTCGACTTCCTTCGTCAATTTGGCTCAGATCGGTTCAGATTTGGATATAGCTGCCATATAGACCGATCCTCTGATTTAGGGTCTTAGGCCCACAAAAGTCACATTTATTATCCGATTTTGATGAAATTCGGGACAGTGAATTGTGTAATGCCCTTCGACATCCTTCGTCAATTTGGCACAGATCGGTTCAGATTTGGATATAGCTGCCATATAGACCGATCCTCCGATTTATGGTGTTAGGCCCATAAAAGCCACATTTATTGTTTGATTTTGCTGAAATTTGGGACAGTGAGTTGTGTTAGGTCTACCGACATGTTTCTGCAATTTGGTCCAGATCGGTAAAGATTTGGATATATCTGCCATATAGACCGATTTCTTGATTTATGTCTTAGGCCTATAAAATGCTCATTTATATTCCGATGTCGCCGAAATTTGGGACAGTGAGTTAAGTAAAGCCCCTTGACATACTTCTGCTATATCGCACAGATCGGTCCAGATTTGGATATAGCTGCCATATAGACCGATATCTAGGTTTTAGGTTTTGGGGCCATAAAAGGCGCATTTTTTGTCCGATGTCGCTGAAATTTGAGACAGTGAATTCGGTTAGGATCTTCGACGTCCTTCTTCAATTTTGCCCAGATCGGTTCAGATTTGAATATAGCTGCCATATAGACCGATCTTTCGATTTAAGGTTTTGGGCCCATAAAAGAGGCATTTATTGTCCGATTTCGCCGAAATTTGGGACAGTACTTTATATATATATAGATATATAAAGTACTGTCCCAAATGTAGACCGATATCTCGATTTAAAGTCTTGGCTCTATAAAACCCGCATTTATAATCCGATTACACTGAAATTTGACACAATGACTTATATTAGGCTTTTCGACATCCGTATCGTATATAGTTCTGATCGGCTTATTTTAAGATATAGCCAGTGTACTTATTAGTATTTGGTCCAAATCGGAACATATTTAGATATAACTGATATGGGACATAAGGTATGAAATTTTCACCGAATTTTTATGAAAGGTTGTTTACATATATACCCGAGGTTGCGGGTATCCAAAGTTCGGCTCGGCCGAACTTAATGCCTTTTTACTTGTTATACCCTCCATCGTAGGATGGGGGTATACTAATTTCATCATTCTGTTTGTAACACCTCGAAATATGCGCCTAAGACCCCATAAAGTATGTACATTCTTGATCGTCGTGACATTTTATGTCGATCTAGCCATGTCCGTCCGTCCATCCGTTCTTCCGTGCGTCCGTCCGTCCATCCGTTTGTCTGTCAAAAACACGCCAACTTTTGAAGGAGTAAAGCTAGCCGCTTGAATCTTTGCACAAATACTTCTTATCAGTGTAGGTCGGCTGGGATTGTAAATGGGACATATCGGTCCATGTTTTGATATAGCTATATAAACCAATCTTCGGTCTTGACTTCTTGAGCCTCTAGAGGGCACAATTCTAATCCGATTGGAATGATATTTTACACAACATGTTTTGTTATGATGTCCAATAACTGTGCCAAGTATGGTTTAAATCGGTTCACAACCTGATATAGCTGCCATGTAAATCGATCTGGGATCTTGATTTCTTGAGCCTCTAGAGGTCGCAATTTATATCCAATTTGCCTGAAATTTTGTACGGCGAATCCTCTCATGACCGTCAACATACGTGTTTGTTATGATCTTAATCGGTCTATAGCCTGATGCAGCTCCCATATAAATCGATCTCTCTATTTTACTTCTTGAGCCCCCAAAGGGCGCAATTCTTATTCGAATTGGCTGACATTTAACACAGGTCTCCAACATATAATTTAATTGTGGTCCAAACCGGACCATATCTTGATATCGCTCTAATAGCAGAGCAAATCTTTTCTTATATCCTTTTTTGCCTAAGAAGAGATGTCGGGAAAAGAACTCGACAAATGCGATCCATGGTGAAGGGTATATAAGATTCGACCCGGCCGAACTAAGAACGCTTTTATTTTATTTTATTTTATTTTATTTTATTTTATTTTATTTTATTTTATTTTATTTTATTTTATTTTATTTTATTTTATTTTATTTTATTTTATTTTATTTTATTTTATTTTATTTTATTTTATTTTATTTAGTTTACTTTTTTAGTTTATTTTATTTTATTTTATTTTAGTTTACTTTTTTATTTTATGTTATTTTATTTTATTTTATTTTATTTTATTTTATTTTATTTTATTTTATTTTATTTTATTTTATTTTATTTTATTTTATTTTATTTTATTTTATTTTATTTTATTTTATTTTATTTTATTTTATTTTATTTTATTTTATTTTATTTTATTTTATTTTATTTTATTTTATTTTATTTTATTTTATTTTATTTTATTTAATTTTATTTTATTTTATTTTATTTTTTTTATTTTATTTTATTTTATTTTATTTTATTTTAGTTTAGTTTATTTTATTTTATGTTATTTTTTATTTTATTTTATTTTTTTTTTTTTTTTGGTTAGTTTAGTTTATTTTATTTTATGTTATTTTTTATTTTATTTTATTTTTTTTATTTTATTTTATTTTATTTTATTTTATTTTATATTATTTTATTTCATTTTATTTTATTTTATTGTATTTTTCTATTCTTCTGTTATCTATTTGTTTTGTGAATACGGCCGTTATTTCATATATGTCAACAGTTTTATGGCACTTTGGTATTTGTGCTGCTTCCTCAGTAAAGGTTTTTCAGTCAGTCAGGCAGTATTTCAGAACTTTTTTACGATTTTGCCCCACATTCATGCAGACTCTAACCTGCTTGCATGCCATCCATGCTAAGCTCCTGGCCGATTTCATCGACAGAGAAAAAACAACATGTAGCGCCAAATTGTAACAAATAATTTGCCTACATTAATTTGCTATGTCTACACGTGTTTCCAACCAACGTAAGTTTGGCTTTGTAGAAAAATAAATCTTTAAAGACGTTAGTAATGTATTTGTCATTCATTTGAAACTTCTATGCCAGTTTGTGCGGCATTTCCTTATTTTTTTTTTTTTTTTTTTTTCATCCTTACCATCTTTTCGCATTTACATTCACCCTCACCTCATTAATTTGAGCGAAATTAGTTTGACGCTGACATTTTTGTTTGCTTGACGCTCTCTGCTTGTAGGGCTGTCAAGGTTGCGCCTTCCCCATCAAGGCTGTGAAACAGATGCAAGGCATTATAAATCGATTGGATTAAGAGCCTTATTTGTCACATTAAATTAATTTCACTGGGGATGCGAATAGCCTCCATCATGGCAACGATTTTAATCTCGCAAATGTGACACAAATCAATGGGACATCGAATATCATTCATTAGAGGAAACCATGAGAGGAAACCATGGAGGGCGTTGAGCATTGGCTGGGGCAAAAATTGACATTTCATTGAATTGTCGACTAATTTGAATGGACATTTATCATTACATAACATTCAAATTTAAATTTAATTTTGGGCAAACGAAAAATCAAGGAAATTGAAATTTAAAAAGTTTCCGTAGTACAAGAATTCGGGGTTGAATCCAAAGCCCGAACAAGAAGACCTGTCAGCTTGCTTTACCATTTTTTAATTATCTAAAGTAAAGTTTCTCTTTTTTCTTAATTTATCAATTATTAAAGAAGAGTTCTGTAGTTTTTCGGTCAATATATGCATTTCAAAATACAATGTAAAAAAATATGTGTTTGCTTGCTGCAGTCATTAAAACCAATTTTGAAATACCCATTAAAATTCGAGAGCCAGTGGAGAAACCTAACAACCGCATATACAAGAGACTTGTTCATATTGTTGACACCAGAATTCATTTACAATGTTTCTTTTGTGGCTCTAAACAGCAGCTGTTGCCTTAAACCACCATATTGCAGTATTAAAGTTAGCCATAGTTATTGCGTAGAGTATTTGATGAGGCCTTTGTCAAAGCCTTAACTTATGCCATTGTAATATCCGTAAACATTTCCCTGGTATCTGCAATATATAATGCAAATTGGTGATTTTCCATTAACTTCAGCTGCTTCTGGCACCTTTGTTTCCATACTGGACCACAAATCGCACAATTATAGCACTCCCTTGCTGTAGATGCCTTAACATCATGAGCCACGATATTTAATCCATCCAAGCAATTAGGAACGCTGTTAATGGGCAAAACTAAGAGAGTTGCCGGTTCTGCGGTCCCGACAAAAACATCTGCATCTGCAGTTGTTATCGTAGTGTGGGTGATGGTGTTAGCGGTTCCTTTATCTACGATATTTCCTTTGTTGTCCTGCGACTGCATCATGTAATTTACGCATGTAGTAGTCATATGGTAGTCATTCGAACCTTGGCCTGTTGTTGTACCTCCAGTCATTGGCGTTTCGCCTGATGATTGGATCACAGTTGATCCAATGGAGGGCGTTGAGCATTGGCTGGGGCAAAAATTGACATTTCATTGAATTGTCGACTAATTTGAATGGACATTTATCATTACATAACATTCAAATTTAAATTTAATTTTGGGCAAACGAAAAATCAAGGAAATTGAAATTTAAAAAGTTTCCGTAGTACAAGAATTCGGGGTTGAATCCAAAGCCCGAACAAGAAGACCTGTCAGCTTGCTTTACCATTTTTTAATTATCTAAAGTAAAGTTTCTCTTTTTTCTTAATTTATCAATTATTAAAGAAGAGTTCTGTAGTTTTTCGGTCAATATATGCATTTCAAAATACAATGTAAAAAAATATGTGTTTGCTTGCTGCAGTCATTAAAACCAATTTTGAAATACCCATTAAAATTCGAGAGCCAGTGGAGAAACCTAACAACCGCATATACAAGAGACTTGTTCATATTGTTGACACCAGAATTCATTTACAATGTTTCTTTTGTGGCTCTAAACAGCAGCTGTTGCCTTAAACCACCATATTGCAGTATTAAAGTTAGCCATAGTTATTGCGTAGAGTATTTGATGAGGCCTTTGTCAAAGCCTTAACTTATGCCATTGTAATATCCGTAAACATTTCCCTGGTATCTGCAATATATAATGCAAATTGGTGATTTTCCATTAACTTCAGCTGCTTCTGGCACCTTTGTTTCCATACTGGACCACAAATCGCACAATTATAGCACTCCCTTGCTGTAGATGCCTTAACATCATGAGCCACGATATTTAATCCATCCAAGCAATTAGGAACGCTGTTAATGGGCAAAACTAAGAGAGTTGCCGGTTCTGCGGTCCCGACAAAAACATCTGCATCTGCAGTTGTTATCGTAGTGTGGGTGATGGTGTTAGCGGTTCCTTTATCTACGATATTTCCTTTGTTGTCCTGCGACTGCATCATGTAATTTACGCATGTAGTAGTCATATGGTAGTCATTCGAACCTTGGCCTGTTGTTGTACCTCCAGTCATTGGCGTTTCGCCTGATGATTGGATCACAGTTGATCCATGATGTTGACCAGGCTGATGTTGGTTTTTCTGTTGCAATTGGCCCTTGGTTTGATTGTCCAGCGATGGGGGGTGATTTTCCAAAATTAAGTGTATTTCGCGAGCCGATTGCCACCATCTGAAAAGAGGTTCAGAAACCATGAGACGTGAAGGTGAATTTACATCAATGTTAGCTTATGAAGTTTACTTGTTTGTTTACTCACTTTTCGGTGGGTGTGTGTGTGTGAGTGAGTGTAGATGCAGCCTTCTTTAGCAAAGCGTATAAGGTAGCGGCAAGGCATTCAATGCCAATTGTTTGTTGAAATTGATTGGTTCTTGGAATTTGTAAAGCCGATGGGTAAACATTAAACGCAAATAACAGCAACATTAAATGAGGGAAATAAGAAAAGAAGGAACCTTTCAGTTAATATACATAGTCTTTAAAGAGGTGAGGGGAATTTTTTTTCAAACACACAATATTTTAGTCAATCATTAAAAAGCTTAGGTTGAACTAAGCAATTGAAGAAGAGTTTAATACGAATGTCATTATATGGGATAAAACAAGTAAAAAGGAAAGATAACCACCACTTCGGGTATAAAAGTAAACTCCATTTCGGACAATCCGGCAAAAATTGTATAACTTAAGGACCCAAATTCGGCACGGACATTGAGTCGTCTGATCTGAACCATATTAAGGTCGGATATCGTGAGGCTCAGAAAAACTCACTGTTTCAAATTTCAGCGATATCGGGTAATATATATAACTTTTATGGGCTTCAGTCCCCTTATAGGCAGATCGGTCTATATGGCAGCTATATCTAAATATAGTCTGATCTGTACCATATATGAGTCGGATGTTGGGAGGCTTAAAACTGCGCACTATTGCAAGTTTCAGCGATTTCGGATAAAAAATAAAGCTTTTATCGAATTGAGGATCACGCGCAATAGGTCACTCTAGACTATTCTAGATATCCGACCCATAGACACACGGATTAAGAGTGAGGGAGCCACTGCCCCTATGTTACTCAAGGTGATGGGAGAATGTGTAGGAGATAAGAGCAGGTCAAACCATCGCGGTACAGTCGAGGCGACGTATACTTTAGACGACAATTGAGGTCGAGTGAAAAGCATTGATGTCAGCGTGTCAGTCTTGAATTAAAGTTCATGCTACATAGATGGATCAAAGCTAGAGGAAAATGTGAGTTGTAGTAGTTGACCTCGTTCCGGTCCAAAGGACCGATCGCCGCGAAAACACGGTGTCCATTGGTTATTTAAAGACGCCAATAACTCGCCTTGTCATATCGTGCATCAAAGGCACTCAGTATTTGTGCAAGAGACGGTGCCGCCCTTCCTCTCGCTGAGACTGCCGTTGCAGCTACTCCGTATGAAGCATTCCACTATCCGTAACCTGTGTACCCGGTAGCTTGCAGCTAAGCTTTTCATGACAGTGATGGGCACCACACAATCAATGTTTCAGACTGTGTGGTGGTCACAGCTATCCCGTCCCGGGCCAGAGTGAGCCTAGGGGTCTGCATTAAGAACCAAACTACTGAAATTTATTTTCGACTTGCCATAATATGGTCCTGCAGGCGGAGATCCGGGCGATCATGGAATGCGTGAGGTGGTGCGATGTAATAGCAAGGACCTAAAGTGTGAATATCTTAACGTGCAATAAATTAGCCATCAAGGCAATAACAAACCCGACCGTAAAGTCACAAACAGTCTTGGAGTGTATGAAGGAGATTAACACATTCTCTTGGGATGGCACGATCCACATTTTTTGGGTGCTGGGCGATAATGGAGTAAGGGGGTATGATAAGCAGATGATTTGGTAGTGAAGGCCAAAGCACTGCCGTCAATAAATCGGGAGATCGGTCTGTATGGTAGCTATATCTAAATATAGTCCGATCTGAACCATATTTAGGTCAGATATCGGGAGGCTTCAAGTTACTAACTGTTGCAAATTTCAGCGAAATCGGGTGTTAAATAAAGCTTTTATGGCTTTCAGACCCTTTATCGGGAGATGAGTCCATATGGCAGCTATATCTAAATATGGACCGATCTGAACCATATTAAGGTCAGGTGTCAGCAAGCTTAAGATAACTCACTGTTTCAAATTTCAGCGAAATTGGGTAAAAAACAAAGCTTTCATGGGCGTTAGACCCTTTATCGGGAGATCGGTCATTATCGCAGCTATATCTGAATATAGTCCGATCGGAACCGCATTTGGGTCGTATGTTAGGAGGCGTAAAACTACTCAATGTTCAAAGTTTCAGCGAAATCGGTTACAAAATAAAGCTTTTATGCGCTTTAGTTCCTTTATGAGGAGATCGGTCTATATGGCAGCTATATCTAAATATAGTCCGATCAGAACCATATTTAGGTCGAATGTTGGGAGGTCTCAACCTACTCAGTTTTTAAATTTCAGCGAAATTGGGTAATAAACAAAGCTTTTATGGCCTTCAATTCCTCTATCGGGAGATCGGTTCATATGGCAGCTAAATCAAAATATAGACTGATCTGCATTATATTTGGGTCAGTTGTCGGGGAGCCTTAAACTACGCGTTGTTTTAAATAACAACGAAATCGCACGAAAAATTAAGTTTTTATGGGCATTAGACCCTTTATCGGAAAATCGGTCTATATAGCAGCTATATCCAAATATGGTCCGATTTGACCCGCTCAAGAACTTAAGCAGCGTGCATCAAAAACACGTATCTGTGTGTCTCAATATTTCAATTTTTGAAGGCTCTAGAGTGATTACAACAGACGGACGGACAGACACACGGACTTCATTAAATCGTCATAGAATTTTACGACGATCAGAAATATATATACTTTGTAGGGTCGGAAATTGATATTTCGACGTCTTGCAAACGGAATGACTAAATGAATATACCCCCTATCCTACGGTGGTGGCTACAAAAATGTTGGTGATAGGTTAAAACGTTCCGAGTACGATTATATTGGGTTGCCCAAAAAGTAATTGCGGATTTTTCATATAGTCGGCGTTGACAAATTTTTTCACAGCTTGTGACTCTGTAATTGCATTCTTTCTTCTGTCAGTTATCAGCTGTTACTTTTAGCTTGCTTTAGAAAAAAAGTTTAAAAAAGGTATATTTGATTAAAGTTCATTCTAAGTTTTATTAAAAATGCATTTACTTTCTTTTAAAAAATCCGCAATTACTTTTTGGGCAACCCAATATTAGTAAATGTCAAACTTTCCAGTAGAAATATTAAATTGCACCCGACAATACTCGGTGTTCTCTAGGCCAAAAACTTATATAACAGCCGTCGTATTTAACTTAGAAACCGAAAAATCGGTTTGGAAAAAACCAAACCGTGTATCAAAGGTTTGGCCCTGCCAAATTTATGCTTTTTTACTTCTTTCAGATATCATGTTTGTTTACAATCTTAAAACCAATTATTTCTCTAAAGTATGTAACCAATTTACGAAACCTTCAGTTTCTAGATTGCAACTTTCACATACACCGCTGAAGGAAAAGTCTATTTAAGCAACAAAATGCATGTAAGCATAGACTCTCTTAAGTTTGTACACATCTGTTTGTCTATGTGTGTGTCTATGTGTATGTCTCCGGGTTTTACTCTAGGAAAATGAGTACAACATAGTAAAATATTGTCTATGTTCTCTTGTATGATAGTGCAAAGTTTGTCCTGCAAAGAAATGCAATTTCATTTCATTTGTATGCAAACTCAATTATATGCTGTGTAGCATAGTATCTGAGGTTTTGCATCAGTTTGGGGATACAGCAGAGTATCGTCTTGAATTTCTCTTTGCTTAAGTTGGGCCTTATTTTACTTAAGAAAGAACATTTTCTTGAAATGCTAGGATTTTCATGGGGCAACAAAGTTCTGTATATCAGTGAGTGAGTGAGCGAGAGAAACCTTCTGGTGCATACACCTTAACCCTAGCTCCACAAAGTCCTATTAACTTTATTAGAATTTTTTTGTTATTTTCATGTATAAGTTTTTATATTAAAAAAAAAAAAAATATATGAAAATGTTGCCTCATAATTATGATAATGATGATGAGTGCAACTTTCACCACAAAAGATATGCAAAAGGGGTCATTAGTTGCCTTTTCTAGCTACTTATACTTTCTTTATATGCACACACACACACACACACAAAGAAACATAACAGCATACACAAGAAAATGCCAAGACATTTACCTAGAATGCTTAGTTCATTTGCCCATAAAATCCCAATGCTTTTGGTTGTTGTTTCGTTAAGTCGGTCGTTTGTTTGCATGTTGTTACTTGTTTTCTATTCAAAGTTTTTGGATTCACATAAATTATTAAGCATTCAAAATTTAGGTCAAACATCATGGCAAAGATGTTGTGAATGCTGCCAAAAAATCTTTGTTGGTTTTCCAAGAACAAAAATTCAAGAGTTATTATAAATTATTTAGAGTGTAAAAGAACATTAACAACAAGAGCGGAGAAGAGAAAAATCCCATTTGTTATGTGGGAAATAAAGGTAGTATAGTCCCTAACTATTAGCTGAATAATAAACTTGGATGGTATCAAACCTATAAGCCTATAAATCACAAGTAATTTTTTGTTCAGTTTCTACCTCATTTGGATGTTTTGGTTGACTGCTCTTAAATGTAAGCAGGATATGTGATTTCCTTGCTTTCTTCAAATAATAGGCAAAGCGAAAATTATTTTTGCTAAACTCGATGGGAAGAGGGCAAATTAAAAGTAGCCTCGAATCTTATAAAGCGGGAATGGGAAAATTTTGCCCATGAACATTTCATTAAGGAACAGGGGCCAACTTTCCAGATATGAATAAGTGCAGTCCGATTCAAGTGTTTCAAAACAATAACGTAAAATAATAGGGGATCGGTTTATTGGTGGATATATCTATTTAAGGACCTATATGGGTGACAAGATTTACCAATTTTTACGAATTTATCGATATCGGCCTCAAGGCCTTACAACTGGAGATCTGTTTATGTTGTAGCATATATTCAAATGGAATCCAGTAAAGAAAGGCAAAAGTCGGGCGGAGCCGACTATATTATACCCTACACTTATATCCAAATTTAGTCAGACTTAAGTTTTGCATACCTATTGAAGTATCGAGTAGAACCTTATTCGATTTTTTTACGATGGTACGAAAATTGTGGCATCTCATGAAAAATTGTTTAGAGATTGAAACAAAATTGCGGCTTCTACAGCCTTAAAAGGTCATATCGGATGAAAAATTTATATGGGAGCTATACCTAAATCTGGACCGATATTTATGAAACTTTGCACTCATATGAAGACATCGAATAAAACGGTCAATGCCAAATTTTGTAAGGATGGGACCAAAATTGTGGCTACTACAGCTTCAAAAGGGCATATTGTATGAAAGATATACATGGGAGCTATATATAAATCTGAACCGATTTAGATGAAATTTTGGATACATATTGGGACGTCACACGAGACATTTAATGCCAAATTTGGTAGAGATCGCACCAAAATTGTGGCTTCTACAGCCTTAAAAGGCCATATCGGATGAAAAATATATATGTGAGCTATATCGAAATCTGAACCGATTTAGATGAAATTCTGCATACATTTTTAGACGTTATACAAGACATTTCGTACCAAATTTTGTAGAGATCGGACCAAAATTGTGGCTTCTACAGTCTTAAAAGGCCATATCGGATGAAAAATATATATAGGAGCTATATCTAAATCTTGACCGATTTTTATGAAACTTTGCACACAAATGAGGACGATGAATAAAACCGTCCATGCCAAATTTTGTAAGGATGGGACCAAAATTGTACCTATTACAGCTTTAAAAGGATGTAAGATATACATGGGAGCTATATCTAAATCTGGGCCGATTTCAAAAAAATTTGGCAAGCATTTTGGGTCGTTAAAAAAAACACTTCGTGCCAAATTTCGTTAGGATCGGACCAAAATTGTGCCTTCTAGATGAAATTTTGCACACATATTGGAACGTCACACCAAATATTTCTTGCCAAATTTGGTAGAGATCGCACCAAAATTGCGGCTCCTACAGCTTTAAAAGGGCATATCGGATGAAAGATATATGTGAGAGCTATATCTAAATCTGAAACGATTCCAATAAAATTTTGCAAGCGTTTTGAGTCGGTAAAAGAAACACTTCGAGCTAAATTTGGTAAGCATCGGACTAAAATTGTGGCTTCTGGAGCTTTAAAATGGCACATCGGATGGAAGATATATATGGGAGTTATATCCAAATCTGGACCGATTTTCAAATCAAAATCAATAGCGTTCCTCCATGGACCAAATAAGACACTTATACAAAATTTTGTGAAAATCGGACAAATGCGACCTGTACCTTGATTACAAGAATACATGGACAGACAGACAGACGGACAGGAGGACAGACGGACAGGAGGACAGACGGACATAGCTAAATCGAATATGGAAGTTCCTCTAAGCCGATCCGTATACTTATCGATGGGGGTAGCTCTTCTTCTTCTTAGCGTTGCAAACAAATGCACAAATCTATAATACCCTGTACCACAATGGTGGTGCAGGGTATAAAACCAACTCTCATTGCCAAATTTCAGCAAAATCCGTTAAAAAACGATATTTGATGGGTCGAAGGTTTTAAATCGAGAGGTATACCAACCTAAAGGAGCTTTATCAAAATATGATCCGATCTCATACCTGGCACAACTATCGAGCAACTTACTGTTCCCAATTTAAGCAATTTTAAAGCCTATTATAGGCTTCAGACCATAAAACGGGAGATTGGTATACATGACAGCTATATCCAAAAGTGGCCCAATTAAAACCATACTGATCCCTAATATTGAGTAGTCATATAAAACTCCATATTACTAATTTCGGTGAAATTGGGTAATAAATGTGCCATTAATGGGCTTTGGACTATGGCGATCAGTTCAGTTTTTGAGAGGTTTTCCCAGTACCGTAGACGTGTACAATAGGACCACCTAGTATACCGATGGATCAAAAATCACTCAAAAATTCTTTCTTCACTGCAAGTTTAATAGCTACGTTATCCAACTTTTAAATTTCTTTAAACTCCTCTCCCTCTTTCTCTCGCTGTCTCTGTCTCTCTCTAGGAAATATTAGAATTTTCAAACCTCATATAATGAGCATTAAAGCTTTTACCAGTCATTTGTGGCAAAGCCATTTTTTGTCTAGCAGAATATCTATGGCTGCAAGCAGAAGTTTTTGGGACCCACAGCTCAGTCTTTTTATACCCTCCACCATAGGATGGGGGTATACTAATTTCGTCATTCTGTTTGTAACACCTCGCCATATGCGTCTTAGACCCCATAAAGTATATATATTCTTGATCCTCATGATATTTTAAGCCGAACTAGCCATGTCCGTCCGTATGTCCGTCGGTCCGTCCGTCCGTCTGTCCGCCCGTCTGTCTGTCGAAAGCACCTTAACTTTTGAAAGAGTAGACCTAGCCGCTTGAAATTTTGCAAAAATACTTTTTATTGGTGTAGGTCGGTTGGGATTGTAAATGGGCCAAATCGGTTCATGTTTTGATATAGCTGCCATATAAACCGATCTTGGGTCTTGACTTCTTTAGCCACTAGAGGGCGCAATTCTCATCCGATTTGACTGAAATTTTGCACGTAGTGTTTTCGTATCATTTCCAACACCTGTGCTTAGTATGGTTCAAATTGATTAATAACCTGGTATAGCTGCCGATCTTGGATCTTGACTTCTTGAGCCTCTAGAGGGCGCAATTCTTATCCGATTTGGCTGAAATTTTGCATGAGGTGTTTTGTTATGACTTCCAACAGCTGTGTATGGTTCAAGTCGGTTTATAACCTGGGTTAGCTTCCGATCTTGGATCTTGACTTCTTGAGAGTGCGCAATTCTTATCCGATTTGGCTGAAATTTTGCATGAGGTGTTTTGTGATGACTTCCATCCACTGTGCTAAGTATGGTTCAAATCGGTTTATAACCTGGTATAACTGCCGATCTTGGATCTTGACTTCTTGAGCCTCTATAGGGCGCAATTCTCATCCGTTTTGGCTGAAATTTTGCATGAGGTGTTTTGTTATTACTTCCAACAGCTGTGCCAAGTATGGTTCAAATCGGTTATTAACCTGGTATAGCTGCCGATCTTGGATCTTGACTTCTTGAGCCGCTAGAGGGCGCAATTCTCAAACGATTTGGTTGAATTTTTGCATGAGGTATTTTGTTATGACTTCCAACAACTGTGCTTAGTTTGGCGCAAATCGGTACATAACCTGATATACCTGCCATATAAACCTATCTGGGATCTTGGGCCTCTAGAGGGCGCTTTTATAATTCAGTTTGGTTTAAATTTTGTACCACAGCTTCTCCCATGACCTTCAACATATGGTTTGTATCGATCTATAGCTTGATACAGCAACCATAGAAACCGATCTCCTGAGTTTGCTTCTTGAGCCCCTAAAAGGCGAAATTCTTATACAAATGAACTGAAATATTTCACAACCAGTAAGGAAAGGCAAAAGTCGGTGGGTGCCGACTCTATAATACCCTACACCTACCCTATAAATACAATGTGGGACCTCTATCCAATTCTGAACCAATTTTGATGGACCTCGGCAAGCAAATATGTTCAAACTGTAAAAACTACGTTTGACAAATGACAACATTATGGCTAATTGACCAAAATCTGACGAACGTATATATGAGAGCTATATCTAATTCTGAACCGATTCCGAGCAAACTTCTCAGATAATGTAGTAGTCGTCGAGGAAAACGTTGTGCTAAATGTTGGCAAGATTGGTCAAACAATGCACTTGCAGTGGCTCTTGGCTTGGAAATCTGGCCTCATACATATATGACAGCTATATCTAAATCTGGGCCGATTTCTGTGAAATTTCGAAATTTCTCATTTCGACAGAATCGGATAACAAATGAGCACTTTTTTGCAATATTTCTCAAAATTGGACAAATATATATATGAGAGCTATATCTAACTCTGAACCAATTTCGAGCAAAATCCTCAGATACTGTGGCAGTCGTTGAGGAAAGCGTTTTGCAAAATTTTGGCAAGATAGATCAATAAATGCGCTTGGTGTGACTCTAGAAGTTAAAATCGGGCCGTATATATATTTATGAGAGCTGTATCTAAATCTGAGCCGATTTCCATGAAATTCACTAATAATGTTGAAAGTCGTAAAAAAATCCTTCCTGCCAAATTTCGAGAGAATCGGTTAACGAGTAACCATTTTATTGCATTATTACTGAAAATCGGACGAACATATGTATGGGAGCTATATCCAGATCTGAACCAATTTTTTCCAATTTCAATAGGCTTCGTCTCTTGGGCAAAAAACATGCCTGTACCAAATTTGGAGACGATCGGATGAAAACTGCGACCTGTACTTTGTACACAAATTAGCATGGACAGACGGACAGACAGACGGACGGACAAACAGACAGACAGATAGACGGACATAGTTAAATCGAATCAGAGAGTGATTCTGAGTCGATCGGTATACTTATCAATGGGTCTATCTCTCTTCCTTTTGGGTGTTACACTAATTCACTAAGTTATAATACCCTACACAGTAGTGGTGTAGGGTATAATGACTTCTACAATGTTCTTCATTCATTCACTTATGGTCCGAATCGGACTATAACTTGATATAGCTCCAAAAGCATATCAATTCTTATTCATTATTCTTTGTTTGTCTTAAAAGAGATAACGTGCAAAGATCTCGATAAATGCATTCCATGATGGAGGGTATATAAGATTCGGCCCGGCCGAACTTGGCACGCTCTTACTTGTTAAATGTTTATCCGTTTAACAAAAATCAAATTCAACTTTCATTGTGATGACAATGCCTTCATCATAAACGCTGTACTCTTCACATCAGCAATGTTATACTGCCCGTTCAAAATGATATATTCTGCTGTTGTCATAACTTCTCAACAAAGACAACAACGAATTGTTACAATTTCGACTTTTGTTTTGAGTGGTTGAGTTTGGAAAAAAAGGATATTTTCAAATTGACTTTTTAACTGTCAAATTTATGCTGCAATCGTGACGCAGGCAAGCAAATGAAATCATCAACACAAATAGTGGTGAATATGCTAGCAAAAAATGCAATGAATGTGGACTAGCATGGTGGGGAATGATAAAAATTTTTATATTCCATAGGAGAGGGTATACTAAATACTTTCTTCCATCTGTAATATGTTGACATGACATTTAAAGACAATTTTACCCTGTCCATCGGTGGGCTATATGTCCGTCCTTCTGTTCTGTTTGGAAACTACATATGTGCTGAAAACTTAACAGGAGAATACTTCTTTTTGAAGTAGGTAGAAAGGGATTGTAGATGGCTCAAAAAGCCATCTACAATCCCTTCCAATATGCAAGTTCCAATTCGCTGTATAATTTAGTATAAGTCCCTAGAAAACCGCCAAATCTACCCATGAAAACTCCATTTAATGAAATTATAAATGATGACGAATCTTAACACATGATAGATCCATTTAAGGTCTTTGTCATGGCGACCCTCTTTAGTGTCCTCTACACAAAGCCATAAATAGTAGAACAATAACACATTCGCTGCCATCAGAAACAGTAAAAATATTTACAATATTTCTTTTTTTGTTCTTTTACAATTTTTGTGGATTCTACTCGGTTTACAGTTCAAGCGTCATTTGCAGACTTTGCCAGTCGCTGTGTGCTTCTTTTGCGTTTTTTTTCTGTTGCCTACTTTTATGGGACAAATAAAGAGCTTTGGCTAAAGGCTATCGTCGTGATGGACGGGTTGAGTTATCATTGTTGACCCCAAAACTACAATTGTCCAATGGTTAGCTTCGCTTCTTTTCGTTTTGTTTTGTTTCAAGCATCAGTTTTTGTCAGTTTTGTATGCGAGTATTTGGTTTCAATATTTCTTTGTTTTTGTCATTGCAAAGAGGCTTTGACCTCGTTGTTCTACTTATGCAACTACTCACCGATACCAAGGGGTCAAATGGGATTTGGCAATCATATAGACATTAACCATGTACACCGCCAACTGCAAAAAAAAGGGGAAATATGAGCTTAATTTAAAAAGACATTTATATATCCATACTCACTGTAGCGAATAGAAAAAACATCATCCATCCCTTGCTCCAGGCTCGTGCTATTTCGGTGTTAGTTCCTTGCAGATTGTAATACTGTATGGCTACGAGTATGGTCCCAATAATGCCAAAGGCCACCAACGTTATAAAGGAGAACAATTGACAATCTTCCTAAAAGAAATTATAAATTAATAAAAGTGAAGATTTGTATGAAAACAAACCAAAGTTCATTGCGTGGTTTTAATATTACCTGCAAGATTCGAAGGCTTGAAGGTCGCGAATACCAAACTCTCAGGGATTGAAGGAAAGTATATCTGAAAAGAAACGAAAACAAAAAAAAAATTTCAGCGAAATCGGGTAATAAATAAAGCTTTTATGGTCTTCGGACCCTTTATCGGGAGATCGGTCTATATGGCAGCCATATCTAAATATAGTCCGATTTTTACCATATTTGGGTCGGGTGTCAGGAAGCTAAAAACTGCGCACTATTCCAAATTTCAGCGAAATCGGTTAATAAATAAAGCTTTTATGGGCTTCAGACTCCTTATCGGGAGATCGGTATATATAGGGACTATATCCAAATCTGGTCCGATTTGGCCCGTTCAAAAACTTAACCAGCGTGAATCAAAAAGACGTATTTGTCCCAAATTTCAGCTCAATATCTTATTTTCTAAAGGCTCTAGAGTGATTACAACAGAAGGACGGACAGACACACGGACATCGTTAAATCGTCTTGGAATTTTACGGAGATCCGAAATATATACACTTTGTGGGGTCGGAAATTGATATTTCGATGTGTTGCAAAGGGAATGTGTAAATGGTTGTGGGTATAAAAACTTGCGGTTTTCAATTTAAATTTTCTCTTCCTCAAAAATTTAGTTTTTCCAGATTTTTTTTAAATTTTTAAACATTTCAAAGAGCTATCTTTTCTCAAGCGCCAAATAGGCATTTGTAGGTCTTATTCAACTACGTTCGGGCAAATGCTCAATTCTTTTTCCAGTAAGTTCGGTCGGGCCGAATTTTTGATACCCATCTCCTCGGGTATATATTTAAACCACATTTCGTCTCAAGCCGGTGAAAAATGCATAATTTATGCACTTTTCAAATATGGTCCGATTTGGACCAAATTCAGCACGAACTTTGAGTGGTATAATAAATACAAGACACTGTTAAATTTTGATTTAATATTGGCCTTTTTGGCAGCTATGTCCAAATATAAACCGATCTAAACCATAAAGGACACGAATGTCAAAAAGCCTAACATCAGTCACTGTGTCAAATTTCAGGGAAATCGGAAAATAAATCGCCATTTATGGAGCCAAGACCTTAAATCGAGAGATCGGTCTATATGGCAGCTACATCCAAATCCCAACCGATTTGAGCCATCCTTAAGAAGCATATCGAGAGTCCTAACACAACTTACTGTCCTGAATTTCAGCGAAATCGGACAAAAAAATCGCCTTTTATGTGCCCAAAACCTTAAGTGCAGAGATCGGACTATATGGCAGCTTTATCCACATCTGGAATGATCTGGGACAAATTGTAGAAGGATGCCGAAGGGACTAACACATCTCACTGTTTCACACATCTCAGCGAAATCGGACAATGAATACGCCATTTATGGGCCCAAGTTTTTAAATCCTGAGGTCGGTCTATGTGGCAGCTATATAAAAATCTGGACCGATCTGGACCACATTGAAAAAGAACCCCGAGTGTCCTAATTCTACTCACTGTCTAAAGTTTCGGGGAAATCAGACCATAAATGCGCCTTTTATGGGCCCAAGACCCTTTAATCGAATGATCGGTTTGTATGGCAGCTATATCCAAATCTGGACCGATCTGGCCCACATTGAAGAAGGGTATCGAGTGTCTTAACACAAATCAATGTCACAAATTTCGGCGAAATCAGGCAATAAATGCGCCTTTAATGGGCCCAAGACCCCTTTAATCGAAATATCGGACAGTATGGCAGCTATATCAAAATCTAAACCGATCTCGGCCAAATTGAAAAGATATGTCGAAGAGCCTAACACACCTCACTGCCTCAAATTTCATCAAAATCGGATAATAAATGAGGCTTTTATGGGCCTTAAAACTTAAATCGGCAGATCGGTATTTATAAGGGCTATATCAATAGTCGGATGTAGCTTATCTTCGAACACAACCTGCCTATGGGCAAAAAAAGAATCTGTGAAAAGTTTCAACTTAAAATCTCTATTTTTAAAGACTGTAGCGTGATTTCAACAGAAAGACGGACAGACGGACGGACATGTCTAGATCGTCTTAGATTTTTACGCTGATCAAGAATATATATACTTTATAGGGTCGGAAATGGATATTTCGATGTGTTGCAAACGGAATGACAAAATGAATATACCCCCATCCTTCGGTGGTGGGTATACAAATTGCTACTTATGTTTAACAAATGTACCACACTGCGTATGAGCAACAAAGACGTTGTAACTAATACGCCACATGTGATTACATGTATGTAAATGAATTTTCGATTCCATAAGGGAAATCAATCGCACATTTGCTATAATCAAATTTTGAAATAATGAAAAATGTAAACGTGATAAACTAATACAAAGAAAACTCTTAACTGCTCAATATGTCAAATAGAACAAGTAAAAGCATGCTAAGTTCCGCCGGGCCAAATCTCATATACCCTCCACCATGGATCGCATTTTCGAGTTCTTTTACCGGTATATCTTATAAGGCCAACAAAGGGACGGACGGAGGGACGGACGGAGGGACGGACGGAGGGACGGACGGAGGGACGGACGGAGGGACGGACGGAGGGACGGACGGAGGGACGGACGGAGGGACGGACGGAGGGACGGACGGAGGGACGGACGGAGGGACGGACGGAGGGACGGACGGAGGGACGGACGGAGGGACGGACGGAGGGACGGACGGAGGGACGGACGGAGGGACGGACGGAGGGACGGACGGAGGGACGGACGGAGGGACGGACGGAGGGACGGACGGAGGGACGGACGGAGGGACGGACGGAGGGACGGACGGAGGGACGGACGGAGGGACGGACGGAGGGACGGACGGAGGGACGGACGGAGGGACGGACGGAGGGACGGACGGAGGGACGGACGGAGGGACGGACGGAGGGACGGACGGAGGGACGGACGGAGGGACGGACGGAGGGACGGACGGAGGGACGGACGGAGGGACGGACGGAGGGACGGACGGAGGGACGGACGGAGGGACGGACGGAGGGACGGACGGAGGGACGGACGGAGGGACGGACGGAGGGACGGACGGAGGGACGGACGGAGGGACGGACGGAGGGACGGACGGAGGGACGGACGGAGGGACGGACGGAGGGACGGACGGAGGGACGGACGGAGGGACGGACGGAGGGACGGACGGAGGGACGGACGGAGGGACGGACGGAGGGACGGACGGAGGGACGGACGGAGGGACGGACGGAGGGACAATCAAGAATATGTGCTTTATGCGGTCTTAGACGAATATTTCGAGGAGTTAAAAACAGAATGACGAAATTAGCATATCCCCATCCTATGGACAAATCGAAACACAAACACAAAGTGTTTGTCAAGCCATAATCTATGACAAATTCTTAGTAGCTCTGCCCTTGAAAACATGGGTCTAAAATCAAAATCAAGCTTTCGGGTTTTAACAACAAAATTCGTTTTTCGACCTTGTATTTATAGAACTTCCGGTTTTGTCAACCAAGAGGCGCAATTTTGATTTTGAGCCTATGATTTCTTAAGAAAAGTTCCTTGGAATTCGTCGTGGATAACGAATTGGATAACCACCAAATATTGGACCATCTTAATATACCTATATCACAATTTTCAGGTATTGGCAACAACATATTCCTAATAATTTGGAAATGTTGTCATTGTATACAAACAAACAAAATTAATGATTGGGTCTTAAAATTTTTCTTTGATATTTTCCCAGTCATGTGCCGGAAACTGTTTGTAAAATTCCAATGAGCCACTCTCACAAGAGATTGCCATGCAGGATTCATATAACTTTGGTGTTCTCCCCAAGGGATGTACATCAAGCCAACAACATTCCCCGTTGTTTATTTTATTGCAACCTTGAAATTATTTAAGGGCACATGCTCGAAAACAAATAAACATTGAAATATTGCAAAAAGCAAACCGTAATGAATGCTCTTCGATTAATGTATACACTAGGCAAAATGTTTGACCATTATGTTTACTTTCAAGTAGAGCAATGTGACTGCTATCGTCGTTGTTGTTTGACCATAATTTTGTATTTTATTTATGTTTTGAAAATAATGACCAAATTAGAATTAACATTCAAAACAGCTGCACAATTTACAAACTCTCCTACTCCCCAAAAACTTTTGAATTTCCTGAATGTATGGTTGTTATTCTGTGTATGTGTGTGTTGGCATCATTTGTTTGTGGTGTAATTGAATGGAAATCAATATTTATTTTTTGGGTAAAAACTCAGCTGTTCTGCTGCTGGCACTCGTATCTATGCATATAGACTTTTGGTTATTTGATAACGCATAATTATGCATGTTTTAACGCCATCGAATGCCAGTTTTTATCACTTTGCTATTATTAGCCCTAGATGCGGTTAGATAGCCTGCGAGAGCCTTCTGCGACTTTTAAATTAAATGTCAATAAGTTAAATGGCGATTGGAACAAATAACACAGAATAATGTAAATTGTTTGTAAAATCTAAATGGCCTGCAGCAAATCGAATTGGTTTTTCAAATAAACAAGCATTCATGTGAGTATAAACATAAAATAATTGCAACAGGTCATTTCACTACAATTTAATTAAAAATAAATATAAATTAGGAAAAGGCGGAAAGCAAATTGACTAGAACACACATTTTGAATTTAAGTGGAATTTGAATTTTTCAAAATTATCAATAACAAGTAAAAAGGCGTTAAGTTCGGCCGGACCGAACTTTGGTTATCCATCACCTCGGGTATATATGTAAACAACATTTCGTCAAAATCCGGTGAAAAATGCATACCTTATGCCCCATAGCAGCTATATCGAAAAAAGTTCCGACTCGGACCAAGTCATTGTTCAATTATGAATAACAAAATATTGGTCTTTTTAGTAGTTATATCTAAAAATAAACCGTTTTAAACCATATACGACACGGATGTGAAACAACCTTACATAATTCATTGTGTCAAATTTCAGCGAACTTTTTAGCGTACTTTTTATGGGGCCAAGTCTGTAAACCGAGAATCCGGCCTATATGTCAACTATATCCAAATCTAAACAAATGTGGGCCAAAATGAAAAGGGCTGTTGAAGAGCCTAACACAACTCACTGTCCCAAATTTCAGCGAAAGCGGACAATAAGTGCGCCTTTTACAGGCCCAAAACAGTATTCCGAGAGATGGGTCTATATGGCAGCTATATCAAAATCTGAACCGATCTGAGCAAAATTCAAAGAGAATGTTGAAGAGCTTAACACAACTTACTGTTCGAAATTTCGGTGAAATCGGACAATAAAAGCTCCTTTTATGGATCCAAGATATTGAGTCGAAAGATCGGTCTAAATGGTAGCCATATCCACATCTGGACCGATTTGTACCATATTGCAGCAAACTATTGGGATGCATAATCTAATTCACTGTCCCAAATTTTGGCAACATCGGACAATAAATGCACATTTTATAGGCCCAAAACCTTAAATCGAGAGATCGCCCTATATGGCAGGTATATCCAAATCTGGACCGATCTAGGAAAACTTGCAGAAATATGTCGAGAGACTTCACCTAACTCACTGCCCCAAATCTCGGCGAAATCGAACAATAAATGTGCCATTTTTGGGCCCAAGACCTTAAGTCGAGAGATCGGTCTATATGGCAGCTATATTCAAATCTAGTACGATCTGGGCCAAATTAAAGAAGGACGCCGAAGAGCCTAACTCAACTCACTGTCTCAAATTTCGACAAAATCGGACAATAAATGCTTCATTTATGGCCCCAAAACCTAAAACCGAGAGATCGGTCTATATGGCAGCTATATCCAAATCTGGACCGATCTGTGCCATATTGCAGTAGTATGTCAAGGAGTTTAACATCACTCATCGTCCTAAATTTTGGCGCCATCGGACAATAAATGCGCCTTATATGGGCCCAAAACCTTAAATCGGAGGATCGGTCTATATGGCAGCTACATCGTGTTTTGGACCGACCTGGGCCAAATTGACGAAGAATGTCAAAGGGCCTAAGACAACTCACTATCCCAAATTTCAGCAAAATCGGATAATAAATGTAGCTTTTATGACCCTAAGACCCTAAATCAGAGGATCGGTCTATATGGCAGCTATATCCAAATCTAGACTGATCTGAGCCAAACTGACGAAGGATGTCGAAGGGCCTTACACAACTCACTATCCCAAATTTCAGCAAAATCGGATAATAAATGTGGCTTTTATTGGTCTAAAACCCTAAATCGGAGAATTGGTCTATACGGCAGCTATATCCAAATCTGAACCGATCAGGGCCAAAGTGACGAAAGATGTCGAAGGGCCTAACACAACTTACTGTAGCAGATTTGGATATAGCTGCCATTTAGACCGATCATCCGATTTAAGGTCTTAGGCCCATAAAAAGCTCATTTATTGTCCGATATCGACGAAATTTGGGACAGTGAGTTGTGTTAGGCCCTTCGACATCTTTCTTCAATTTGGCCCAGATCGGTCCAGATTTCGATATAGCTGCCATATAGACCGATCTCTTAAAATAAAGTTTTGGGCCTATAAAAGGACCATTTATTGTCCGATTTCACTGAAATTTGACACAGTGACTTCTGTTAGGCTTTTCGACATTCATGTCGTATTATAAGGTTCAGTTCGGTCTATATTTGGATATGCATACCAATATCTTGTTCTACAAAATTGAAGAATGGCTTGTACTGTTTTAGACCACTCAATATCCGTGTCGAATTTGGTCCAAGTCGGACCATTAGCGGCTATGGGGGCATAATTTATACATTTTTCGCCGGTATATGACGCCACCTTTCGTCATAATTTACATATTTACCCGAGGTGGCGAGTATCCAAAGTTCGGCCCAGCCTAACTTAACGGCTTTTTATTTGTTATTGTTTATTTTTAGGCCACTTACCTTAACGTCTGTTGAGTATTGTATTGATATTGGCATAGTTCGCAGATGGTATAACGCGATGTTTTTACCCACCTCTCCAGGCAGTAGGTGTGCACATAGCTTAGAGATCCTTTGCACAGACATGGCGCCACTAGCCTAAAAAATGTATAAAAATTAACTTTAAATGATTAAGAAAAAATTAAAAAAAAGTCTGGAAGATTTGCAACCTACAGCTCTTCTTTTTAAATTTGAAATTTAAAGATTTATTAATTAGTTTGAAATAGAAACAAGTAAAAAGGCATTAAGTTCGTCCGGGCCAAATTTTGGGTACCCACCACCTCGGGTGCATATGTAAACCCATTTTCGCCACAATCTGGTAAAAATTGGATAAGTTATGCACTCAAATTCGGCATTGAGTGGCCTAATAAATATAAGTCACTGTTGAATTTTGTATTTCAAATTTCAGCCAAATCGGATAAAAAATAAACTTTTTATGGGCTTCAGACCTTTCATCGGCTGATCGCTCTATATGGAAGCTATGTCCAAATATTGTCCGATACAAACCATATTCGGAACGGAGGTCGGGAGACCTAAGACAACCCACTGTTTCAAATTTCAACGAAATCGGGTAATAATTAGAGCTTTTATGGGCTTTAGACCTTTTATCGGCAGATCGGTCAATATCTCAGCTATATCTGAATATAGTCCGAACCGAACCATATTTATGTCCTATGTTGAGAGGCGTAAAACTACCCACTGTTTCAAATTTCAGCGAAATCGGTTAAAAAATAAAGATTTTAAGGGCTTCACACTCTTAATCTGGAGATCGGTCTATATGGCAGCTATATCTAAATATTGTCCGATCTGTACCACATTCGGGTCGCATGTTGAGAGGCTTAAAACAGCACAAAATTTTAAATTTCAGCGAAATCGGGTAATAAATTAAGCTTTTATGGTCTTCACACACTTTATCGGGAGATCGGTCAATATCGCAGGTATATCTAAGTATAGTCCGATCTGAACCATATTTAGGTCAGATGTTGGGATGTTTAAAATAACTCACTGTTGTTAATTTGAGTGAAATCTGGTAGTAAATAAAGCTTTTATGGTCTTCAGACCCTTTATGGGGGAGCGGTCTATATGGTAGCTATATCTAAATGTAGCCCGATCTTAACTATATTTGGGTCAGTTGTTGAATAGCCTTAAACTACTTTTTTTTTCAAATTTCAGTAAAATCGGATGAAAAATAAAGTTTCTATGGGCATTAGACCCTTTATCGGAAAATTGGTCTATACAGCAGCTATATCCAAATAAGGTCCGATTTGGCCCGATCATGAACTTAACTAGCGTGCTTCAAAAAGACGTATCTGTGCCAAATTTCAGTTCAATATCTCAATTTTTGAAGGCTCTAGAGTGATTACAACAGACGGATTACGGAGTGATAACGTCCTTGGTGAATACAGTCCGGATCGAACCTATTTGGGATATAGTTGCCTCGATTTTAGGTCTCGTGCCAATAAAAGGCAACTCTTTTGACCCGATTTCGGTGAATCATAGCATAGTGAGTTATATTAGTGAAATATATTGGGTTGCCCAAAAAGTAATTGCGGATTTTTCATATAGTCGGCGTTGACAATTTTTTTCACAGCTTGTGACTCTGTAATTGCATTCTTTCTCCTGTCAGTTATCAGCTGTTACTTTTAGCTTGCTTTAGAAAAAAAGTGTAAAAAAGTATATTTGATTAAAGTTCATTCTAAGTTTTATTAAAAATGCAATTACTTTTTGGGCAACCCAATATTAGGCGGAGGCCACCGTAGCGCAGAGGTTAGCATGTCCGCCATTGACGGTGGTTTTCCCCTCCTAATGCTGGCAACATTTGTGAGGTACTATGCCATGTAAAACTTCTCTCCAAAGAGATGTCGCCCTGTGGCACGCCGTTCGGACTCGGCTATAAAAAGGAGGCCCCTTATCATTGAGCTTAACTTGAATCGGGCTGCACTCATTGATATGTGAGAAGTTTGCCCCTGTTCCTTAGTGGAATGCTCACGGGCAAAATTTGCATTTTGAGTTATATTAGGCGCCTTCACATCCGTATCGAGTATCTTCCAGATTGGAATTTATTACGATATAGCTGACATATATACCCATATCCCGAGAGGCCTTTCCCTCATAAAGGATGCATTTGTTACCCAAATTTGTTGAAATTTGGCACGTGAGTTACGATAGGGCTCTTGATATCTGTATAGAAAAATTCTATGGATCAGACTATCTAAGGAGAGCTCTTATATATACAGATCTCCCGATTTAAGATCTTTCGCCCATAAGAGGAGAATTTGTTTCCTGATTTCCCTGAAACAGTGAGTGAGTTACGTTTAGACCACTAGATATCCGTGCCGACTGTGGTTGGGATCGGACCTTAATTGGTTGTAGTTGCCATATAAACCAATATCTCGAAAATACACACTGACACTGACAATTTTGACAAACATTTTAAATTACATGTGAAAACAGTATCAAGAAGACTATTATTCCATCTGATTTCTGCAAATGTCGATAAAGTATTTCCATGATGGTGGATTCGAACCGTCTTGTCTGAATTTGAACCCTTTACAAAATCGTTCATTGGAAGAATACCTGACTTTCAAACCACATGACAATGAAAGCCCCCTATGAAAGCTCTATATAACAATTTCTGCACAAATGATTTCTATAGAATACTAGAATCATACTTCTCTGAATTTTCATTGATATGGCAAATGCGGCATAGAAATGATTCAACAGAATGCAATGACACTGAGTTAAAGTTTTCTTCATTACAATCGACGAGAAATTGCTCTGCTATGAAAGGATTATCGCCAACACTGCTATTGCCATGAACTCCACACTGTTTGGAACTCCCAGGATTTGTGTCAATGCTACAATTCTCAACTTTCGATTCGTTTGAATTGTTTCCGCTTTGTTGGGCCTTCATTGATAAACGAGTCCTTGAAAGTGTATGCTGAGGTATGGGTAAATTAATTGCTTGCCATGATGTTGAGGCTATTGTAGGCGTAGTATTTTCGCATTCTACAAAAAAAAAAAAAAAAAAATATTGAGCAATACAATAACAGAAATACCAAAGTCACTTTTGTAACAATGGATGATGATAAAAAAGAATCTCCACATCCTTGCAATTGCTTACCTTCTGGAGTGTCTTGTTCTTCCATTTCCGGGAATCACTTAGACAATAATGTCTTATCTCAAATTACGACTGTGGTTTTTTGTTTTTGTTTATTTACGAAAACCGAGTCAAACGACAATTTTCTTCAAAATTTCTGGTTTATTTAAATGTGTAAATAAATATGGTTTCATTTAATTTGTAACCTAAATGATTTATTTGTCAAAATTTGAAGTACAATGTGATTGCATAGAATTTCAGAAAAGAATGTAGGAAAGGTTTTATATGGGATAATGGGTTAAAAAAAGTTTTTCTTTTTTTATTGCCTTCTTATTTTATGTTTGACTGAAAAATCGCTGTAAAAATTGATACAAGTACCATCACTTTATCAAAATAAAATATCTATTTAAAAGGAGAGATCGGAATGTGTCTTAAAGAAAAAAAAAATAATAATGTCCTGTAAGAAAAATAGGATAGTGACGATGGATGGGCTCAAGACCTAGTACTTGGAGGTCGGGCCTATCCGACAGCTATATCTAAATAGGTTCCGATTGGGACCATAGCACAACTCACTGTTCTTAACTACAGCAAAATCGGGTAAATATTACGCCTTTTATGGCACCAAAACCTTGAATCAGATATCACTCTATATGGTTGATATATCCAAATACGGTTCGATCTGAATCATACTCGTTGCGGCCTTTTATGGGCTAAAGCCCTTAAATTGATCTGTATGGAAGCTATATCCAAATGTGGTAGGACCTGTATGGTATCGGGCAAGATTCTCGATAAATTCAATACAACTCACTGATCTTAATATTGGGCATTGAAATTCGGGTATTGAAAACCCAATTTATGGGTCAAAGACAACATGACTTGTCAACAAAACTAAAAAAAAACCAAAATTCCTATGTACATTCCAATTAAGCACAGGGGGTACTTCTCCCACATCAATTAGTGCAGTCCGTTTAAAGTTTAACCTTAATGATAAGGTTAACCTTTTTGTGCCCAGTCTGAATGGAGTGTCGCATAGCGACATCTCTGCAAACTGTAAGATCTATATCTTCATCGTAGCCGAGTGTTGTTATGAAAAAAGTTTTTAATTGACACAAACATGATTAGCAATATTAACCTAAATATCCAATACTACAAGGACATTAAGATTAAAGATTCATTTGTATGCCATGACTTTTATAGTTAAAGCGGCCGCCACCACATAAAACAAAATTTTGTACTTTCTTTCTTTATACTCCCAAATACCTTCCAATTCATTCTATTGGGTTGCCCAAAAGTAATTGCGGATTAGCTAAATAGAATGAGGAAGTGATTCTAAGCCGTCTAGCTCTGGTGGTGCAGGGTATAAAAACAAGTAAAAGCGTGCTGAGTTCGGCCAGGCCGAATCTTAGAAACCCACCACCATGGATTCTGCTAAAAATTTATACAAAACAAAGTTATTTGAAGGGCAAAATTTTATTCTATTGGGTTGCCCAAAAAGTAGTTGCGGATTTTTTAAAAGAAAGTAAATGCATTTTTAATAATGCTTAGAATGAACTTTAATCAAAAATACTTTTTTTACACTTTTTTTCTAAAGCAAGCTAAAAGTAACAGCTGATAACTGACAGAAGAAAGAATGCAATTACAGAGTCACAAGCCGTTGAAAGATTTTTCAACGCCGACTATATGAAAAATCCGCAGTTACTTTTTGGGCAATCCAATATATTGTCCCGATGAGAATAGGTGTTCACCAGGTAAGCCACTTTAAATTTGGGTATAAGACACGTATTCTATTCCTAAAAATCTGTCATTTGAGTACAAAATTGATTATTGGATGAAAAAGCTCAGATGTCCATTGGAACCTTGAACCCAAGAACCTTGACCTCGAATTTCATTATAATATTAGTACCATTTGTCCATACCATTTGTCACACATAAATTAACATGTTTTGTAAATTTATGTGTGAAAATTTCCACTCCTAATGTTGGCAACATTTGTAAGGTACTGTGCCAAAAATTTAGGAGTGATTTCGGATAGGACATTTAAAGCGTCACACTCAAGAGCGCACTGAGAAGGCTCGAAATGGGATCCGAATCCGGGGATAGTTCACTGGCTCCACGGGAGCGCCTCAGTAGTTTGGTGGACTGCTATGGAGAAAAAGGACCATACAACAAGTTCAGAGAACATGTTGTCTTGGCATAGGCAGACCACGCCCACTAGCGCACTGAAGACTATTCTAGATATCCGAACCATAGCTACTCAGATTAAGCACGAGTCAGCCACTGGAGCTATGCGACTTAAAGCGGTGGGAGAATGGATTGAGGATGGGAGCAGCTCATACCATCGTGGTATAATCGAGGTGACGATAGGAAACTAGGAACGAAGGGAAGAGGTTTCCGATCGGATACCTGAAATGAGACTTGAGGTCGAGTGCGAGGTACTTCTGTCAGCAGCACAGACTTGGACTGACAGAACCCTAGTCTTGCAGTCTGGAAGATCATGTTACAGAGTGGGCCTGGGGGTCTACATTGAGAACCCAATAATTGAGATCTATTTTAGACTGCTTGACGGATCACGGAATTCGTGAGGTGGTGTGGCGCTAACGCCAGGACGTCGATTGCGAATCAAAGCTAGGGGACAGAGTGGGCCTGGGGGTCTACATTGAGAACCCAGAACTGGGATCTAGTTTAGACTGCCTATTTTAGACTAGGGGACAGAGTGGGTCTGGGGGTCTACATTGAGAAACCAAGAACGGAGATCTAAATATTTTAGACTGCCTGACGGATCACGGAATGCGTGAAGTGGTGTGGTGCTAACGCGAGGACGTCGATTGCGGATCATAGCTAGGGGACAGAGTGGGTTTGGGGGTCTACATTGAGAACCCAAGAACTGAGATCTATTTTAGACTGTCTGACGGATTACGGAATGCGTGAGGTGGTGTGGTGCTAACGCGAGGACGTTGATTGCGAACATATTTAAGGATAGTAAAATTGCCATAAGGGCAATAACAAGCAAGACGGTAAGATTACGAAAAGTCTTGCAGTGTAAGAAGGAGATTAACGCCTTCTCTGAAGATGGCACGTACCGCATCGTTTGGGTGACGGGGTGAAGGCCAGAGAACTGCCGTCAAAAAACTTGGATAGGCCGAAGCCTTTCGGGTCGACGCATTCCGAGTTAAGGGCGTGGGCGAATAATGCACATGTAACCCTGTGGAACAGCAAAACGGTTGGTAGGATGGCGATTGCGAATCAAAGCTAGGGGACAGAGTGGGCCTGGGGGTCTACATTGAGAACCCAGGAACTGAGATCTAGTTTAGACTGCCTATTTTAGACTAGGGGACAGTCTTATGAGGAGATCCAGATAGAGAGAAGACGTTGCTATTACTGAAAGGAAGTAATAAGGAGGTCAGTATAGCTTTCGGTATCATAAAGGAACACATAGGACTACGAGCTCAGTCATGTAAAATTGGTGCACCAAGTGGTAGCATGTGTAGGGCAAGCGGGGAAAGATGATGAGATGTTGGAGCATTTCCTTTGTCATTGGCCAGCTTTCGCGGCTAAAAGACACCGGTACTTGGATGAGGACTTAATACCAGACATGAACCAGCTTTGGGGAATGGTATGGAAAACAATTAAGGATTTTGAAACTAGCACAGAATTCGTAAGGTAACTTTTTAGTTTTTAGATCTCAAAACAAGCCGATTACTGGCTTAGGTGTATGTCCATAATGGCATGGGGCGGATTAATATCTGCATCCTCTTTTCAACCTAACTTAACCTACGCCATGTAGAAACTTTTCTTCAAAGAGGTACCACACTGCGGTACGCCGTTCGGATTCAGCTATAAAAAGGAGGTCCCTTATCATTGAGCTTAAACTTGAATCGAACTGCACTCATTGACATATGAGAAGTTTGCCCCTGTTCTTTAGCGAAATGTTCATGAACAAAATTTGCATTTATTTGGTTTTTCCCAATTACTTTAATTCAAATTTGTATACCGGATGTGTAATTGTCTCCCAAATACCTTTGGAACTTCTATAGTGACAATCGACAATGTGCCCGTTTGGGCGGTTGTGGGTGGGGCTTTCCTCTAGGTTGTTCAACCCCAAATTTAGATACCTTTGTTGGCCTAAAAAGAGATACCGTGAAAAGAACTCTACAAATGCGATCCATGGTGGAGAGTATATGAGATTCGGCCAGATTTATAATGGCCAATTATAGATTGCATACAAGTACAAATTAATAAAGTAAATTGTTTAAAAAAACTTGTTGCTCAAAATTGTGCCATATGGCTTTTTAACGGATTTGCTATTTGTGAAAGCTTCCAAAATTTCCTTTTAAAATCTCCATTTTTCTCTCAAAAACAAAGATAAGATTTTTTAAATTTGCTTCAAGTTTTCCTTTTTCAAAATTCGAAGTAATTTTAAAAGGTTCTGTTCTTTTATATACATTAATATTTTATTTTAAACAGCTGCTAAAACGTTTATCCCATGCAAACAAGGCACTTCATGTACACCCACACATGCACATGTGTGTACCTACAACTCCTACAAATGAATACTTAACATATTGGCCATACTAAAGTGCAAATAGGATATGGTTTTGTTGGAAAATCTCTTCTATGTAACGTCCTTCCATTTAGAGAAAACATCTCATGACACTAAAGCATCACCACCACCACCATCATAAGCACACACACACAGACTCTTTCGCCACTACCTAGTGGCTTTGTTCTTGTCCAAGTTTTTTCTTTTGATTTCCATGGAGGGTTGTAATTGTTTTGCCTTTGCTGAGGTATTGAAAAAAGGGGGAAGAAATCTTTTAGAATAAACTTTTCACTCCTTTCAATGTGGTTTTTGGCAGTCAGTGTGTGTGTGTGTGTGTGTGTTAAGCAGTTAAAAATGTATTGCAATTTGTTTACTCCCATAGTGCATTATCAAAATGTTTAGTTAGCACTAGAAAAGTACTCTCTCACACAGACAGTGCCACAAACACGCACATGCATCTGGTGGCAAACAGCCACACAAACAATTTGCCACTGACAAAAGAGACTAAGCGACAAGCACAGGGGAGGCACAAAAACTAAGCTACACCAAAGCGAGATTCTCAACCAAACAACAATGCTAGTTGGTGTGAAATAGAGTTTTTGGTCAGAAACAGAACAGTGTGAATTTGGGGGTCTAACCAAATGCATCAACATGTATAAAATATGTATTAGGGTGTTTCAATGAGTAAATAACTTTAACATAATTTAGTAATGCAATACAAACTAAAGGCCTTATTCACAAAACTTCATTTGACAGATTTCCTTTGTGGAACTGTCAAACAAACCTTTTTTTTTTTAATCTACATGAATTTTAGTGAATTTTAGCTGTACATTATTATACCCACCACCATAGGATGGGGGTATACTAATCATTCCGTTTGTAACACCTCGAAATATTGATCTAGGACCCCATAAAGTATATATATTCTTGATCAGCGTAAAAATCTTAGACGATCTAGGCATGTCCGCCCGTCAGTCTATTGAAATCAGGCTACAGTCTTCAAAAAACAGAGATATTGAGCTGAAATTTTGCACAGATTATTTTCTTGTCCACAAGCAGGTAAGGTTCGAAGATAGGCTATATCGGACTATATCTTGATATAGCCCCCATATAGACCGATCCGCCGATTTAGGGTCTTAGGCCCATAAAAGGCGCATTTATTGTCCGATTTCCCGAAATTTGGGAGAGTGAGTTGTGATAAGACCATCGATATTTCCCTTCAATTTTGCTCAAATCGGTCCAGATTTGGATATAGCTATCATATAGACCGATCCGCCGATTTAAGGTCTTGGGCCCATAAAAGGCGCATTTATTGTCCGAATTTGCGAAAATTTGGGACAGTGAGTTGCGTTAGGAATTTCGACATCCTTCTTAAATTTGGCCCAAATGCCATATAGACCGATCTCTCGATTTAATGTTTTGGACCCTTAAAAGGCGCATTTATTGTCCGATGTCGCCGAAATTTGGAACAGTGAGTTGCGTTAGGTCTTTCGACATCCTTTTTAAATTTGGCACAAATCGGTTCAGATTTGGATGTAGCTGCCATATAGACCGATCTCACGATTTAAGGTTTTGGGCCCTTAAAAGGCGCATTTATTGTCCGATTTCGCTGAAATTTGGGACAGTGAGTTGTGTTAAGTCACTTCACATCCTTCTTCAACTTGGCCCAGATCGGTTCAGATTTAGATATAGCTTAGGCCCAAAAGCCACATTGATTATCCGATTTTGGAAGAACTTGGGACAATGATTTTTTGTTAAGCCACTCGACATCCTTCTTCAATTTGGCTCAGATCGGTCCAGATTTGGATATAGCTGCAATATAGACCGTCTCTGGGTTTTAGGTTTTGGGGCCCTTAAAAGGCGAATTTATTGGCGGATTTAGCCAAAATTTGGGACATTGAGTTGTGTTAGGTCCTTCGACATCCTTCTTCAATTTGACCCAAATCGGTGCAGGTTTGGATATAGCTGCCATATAGACCGATCTCTCGATTTAAGGTTTTAGGCCCTTAAAAGGCGCATTTATTGTCCAATTTCGCCGAAATTTGGGAGAGTGAGTTGTAGTAGGTCCATCGACATTCTTCTTCAATTTGGTCCAGATCAGTTTAGATTTAGATTTAGTTGCCATATAGACCGATCTAAGGTTTTAGACCCATAAAAAGCGCATTAGTTGTCCGATTCTGCCGAAATTTGGGACAGTTAGTTGTGATATGCACTTCGGCATCTTTTTTCAATTTGGCCCTGATCGGATCAGATATGAATAAAGCTGCTGTATAGGTTTTGGTTTTGGGCCAATAAAAGACACATTTATTGTCCGAAGTAGCTGAAATTTGGATTGTTTGTTAAGTTAAACCCCTAGACATACTTCTGCAATATGGCACAGATCGGTCTAGATTCGGATATAGCTGCCATATAGACCGATCTCTCGGTATTAGGTTTTGGGTTCATAAAAAGCGCATTTATTGTCCGATGATGCCGAAATTTGGGACTGTGAGTTGTGTTAGGCCCTTCGAAATACTTCTTCAATTTGGCCCAGATAGGTCCAGATTTGGATAAAGCTGCCACATAGGCCGATCTCTCGATTTAATGTTTTAGAACCATAAAAAGCGCATTTACTGTCCGACTTGTTTATAAGAACATTTTTCTTTAAAAATTGGCGTTTTGAGAAAGTAACTTTAAAATGTTGTTAAATCTGTGTGTTTGCAGCAAAATTCATAAAAGTTTCGTCTTTGGAAAATATCTTATTTAACTTTTGTCATAGAGAAAATATTATTAAAATTTTGCCTCAATGGGAATTTTCATTAAAATTTTGGCTTTTTTTAAACCTTCATTGAAATTTTGCCTTAGAGAAACATTTATTCTAATTTAGTCTTTAGGGTAGGGAGCCTACTCTTACGGACGAAATATTCTCTATTTCCATTACTTTATATTGAGTTTTACTTTTACTTTAAACATTTTTCAAGTTACCCTAATATTATTATTCTCACCCAACTCTCCTCTCGTATACTCGAAGTTTTCTGGGTTTTTCGAAAAACTTTTCACTTTTGGTTTTTAATGAATAATTTAGCAATAACTGCATTTAAAATGTACCACAATACACCAGGCAGCAGTCTCTTGAGTCAGAGCCACCAGCATCCACCGCAGAGCAGCATGCCATACGACAATGGACTGCTAAAGTTTCATTCAACAAAACAACACCTGAATTGGTTGGAAAAGGACCAACAAACATAACGGACAAAACATGGGGACTTTCCAAACTATTCATTTGGAACGTTTTGGGAAGGCAGGACAACAAACGATAGAAAATGAAAGGCTGGAAGCTTTGATTTCAACTATTCACATATATATTTCATGGTTTCGGTTTCCCAAAGCGTCAGTTGGCAAAAATAGTTCAATTTCCAACATTTCTAAGGGTGAAAATGAAAATGTTTTTTTATGGGCTAGAAAAAAAATATATGAGATTTAAAGCTTATGCATGTACATATGTTATTTTGATACTATTATTTTTAACTAGTAAAAAGGTGTTAACTTTAACCATATACGACAAGGATGTCGAAAAGCCTAACATAAGTCACTGTCCCAAATTTCAGCGAAGTAGGATTATGAATGTACTTTTTATGGGGTCGAAATTTTAAATCGGATGATCGTTCTATATGGCAGCTATATCCAAATTTGAACCGATTTGGGCCAAAGAGGGATGTCGAAGGGTCTAACACAAATCACTGTGATAAATTTTGACGAAATCGGACAATAAATGCGCCTTTTATGGGCCCAAGAACTTAAATCGAAAGATCGGTCTATATGACAGCTATATCTATATCTGTATCGATCTGGGCCAAATTAGGGAAGGATGTCGAAGGGCCTAACACAACTTACTCTACCAAATTTCAGCAAAATCGGACAATAAATGTGGCTTTGATGGGCCTAAGACCCTAAATCGGCCGATCGGTCTATATGGGGGCCTTATCAAGATATGGTCCGATATGGTCCATCTTCGAACTCAACCAGCTTATGGACAAAAAAAGAGTCTGTGCAAAGTTTCAGCTCAATATCTCTATTTTTATAGACTGTAGCATGATTTCAACAGACAGACGGACGGGCATGACTAGATTGCCTTATATTTTTATACCCTACACCACTACTATGGTACAGGTTATTATAACTAAGTGAATTAGTTTGTAACACCCAAAAGGAAGAGAGATAGACCCATTGATAAGTATATCGATCGACTCAGAATTACTTTCTGATTCGATTTAGCTATGTCCGTCTGTCTGCCTGTCTGTCCATGTTAATTTGTGTAAAAACTACAGATCGCAATTTTCATCCGATCCTCTTCCAATTTGGTACAGGCATGTTTTTCGGCCTAGAGACGAAGCCTATTGAAATTGGAAAAAATCGGTTCAGATTTGGATATAGCTCCCATATATATGTTCATCCGATTTGCAGTAATACAGCAATAAAATGGTCATTTGTGAATCGATTCTCTCGAAATTTGACAGGAAGGATTTTCTTATGATTCTCAATGGTATTGTTGAATTTCATAAAAATCGGTTCAGATTTGGATATAGCTCCCATATACTATGTTCGTCCGATTTCCGGTAATACAGTATTGGTCATTGGTTGACCGATTCTCTTAAAATTTGGTACGAATGATTTTCTTATGACTCTCAATGGTATTGGTGAATTTCATAAAAATCGGTTCAGATTTGGATATAGCTTCCATATATATGTTCGTTCGATTTGCAGTATGCCATTCCGCATAAAGAAAAAAAAAATGGAAAGACGTGAGTGTGAGCGAATTGAGATGTACAGGAGTCAGAATGAAGTCCGGGAATTCTACCAAAGAATTAAACATCAAACCGATGGCTGTGGTGCAGGCACATCCTCCTGCAGATACAAAGAAGGAAATCTGGTAACATACTGAGGATATGGAAAGAACATTTTACCCAACTGCTAGTGTCCGATGTTGGCGGCGAAGAGGATACCGTAGAACCAATCCCTGATGATGGTATAGAATGTTTACCTCCTAGTCAGAATGAGGTGCAAGTAGCAGCGACCCGTCTAAAAAACAACAAGGCAGCAGGAGCCGATGGGTTACCCGCTGAACTATTTAAGACCGGAGGCGACACGCTGATAAGGCGTATGCATTAGCTTATTTGCGCAATCTGGCAAGAAGAACGCATACCCGATGATTGGAACCTCAGCATACTATGTCCCGTACACAAGAAAGGAGATAAGACGGAATGTGCCAACTACAGAGGAATAAGTCTCCTCCCCATCACATACAAGATACTCTCGAGCGTACTGTGTGAAAGATTGAAACCTAAAGTCAATGAGATAATTGGGCCCTATCAATGCGGCTTTAGATCTGGTAAATCCACCCTAGACCTGATATTCACACTGCTCCAAATCCTGGAAAAGACCCGAGAAGGACAAATCAACACCTACCATCTCTTTGTTGACTACAAAGACGCCTTGGATACTCCTTTATGTTCAAAGGTATTTCAAACCATGTCTGGGTATGGTATCCCTGCAAAATTGACACTTGCTGATACGCGTTCCTCAGTAAGAATAGGAAAGAATCTCTCCGAACCATTTAATACCAAACAAGGTTTCAGACAAGGAGGCAGCCTATCGTGTGATCTCTTTAACATTCTGCTGGAGAAGATTATACGAGATGCAGATGTGAATAGATATGGCACACTAACCACAAGAGAACACATGCTGCTCACCTATGCCGACGAAATCGATATCATTGGTCGATCATCGGAAGTAGTCACTGCAGCCTTTGAAAGAATCGAAAGATAGTCTGTGAAAATGGGTCTGACAGGAGATAAGACGAAATGGATGGTTTCAGCTCCCAAAAATCCTTGCACAACCGAGCAGATAAAGAAAATGGAGAAAGTTGGGAACCACAACTTTGAGACAGTCAGGGACTTTATCAACCTCGACACCGCGTGACACCGAAACGAATGACACCTGTTTTGAGATTAAGCGAAGAATAATACTGGCAAACAGATGCTACTTTGGACTAAGTAAGCAGTTTAGAAACAAGGCCACCTCTCGGCGGACGAAGATTACACTATGCAAGACCCATGCTGTCATATGGTTTTGAAGCATGGGTACTTGTGAAAGCAGATAAGGCAGTGCTTGGAGTATTTGAGAGAAAGATTCTTCGTAAAATATATGGACCAGTTTGCGTTAACGGAGAATATAGGCGATGTATGAACCACGAGCTGTATGACGACGATAGCATAGTTACACGCATAAAAATGCAACGGCTGCGTTGGATGAAGAAGCTCCATCACAGAATTGTTTTGAAGGCAAACACGGTGGTACACGCAAGCCGGGAAGACCAAAAACTCGATGGAAAGATCAAGTGGTGGGAAACACCTCGAAACTTGGTGTTAGAGATTTTAGAATGAGCCCAGAAGATCGAGGCGCTTGGAACGCTATTCTACGTTCGGCTAGTGGAACAAATATTCTGTCGTAGCCAATTAAAGTAAGAAAAGTAAGATTTGCAGTAATACTGGTGAATTTTATAAAGCGCAAGCGCATTTATTGGCCAATCTTGCCAAATTATTGCACAACCCTTTCCTAGAAGACTACCACAATATCTAAGAAGTTTGCTCGGAATCGTTTCACATTTCACATATAGCACCCATATATATGTTCGCCAGATTTTGGGTAATTGGCATTAATGTTGTTATTTGTCAAACTTAGTTATTACAGTTTGAACATATTTGCTCGAAATGTTAGTCTGATTGTTAAATTTGTAACCAATCTAAAAACATCCGCCGAAGTTCATCAAAATTGGTACAGAATTGAATATAGCTCTCACATTGTACTTATAGGGTAGGTGTAGGGTATTATACAGTCGGCACAATTTCGACACCCATTATTGAGAAGATCGAATTTTTATTGATTTTCAAAGAAAAACGAAGCCCTTTGAACACCATGTTTTTGTAAACAACGTTTATTGTTCATACCATCCAAATAAAATATGAAGAGACAAAATCAAAACGCCTCAAAGGTATCGTTTTTATTTCACACAAAAAATATTCCATTTCATATAAAATCAACTTTTCCCATGAATTCTATGCAAAATTTGTTTATACCCTTTTGAAATGGTATGCCCTTTGATTTGTTGTGCTTCAACAATATTCATAAAATGGCAAAAAAAAAACAAAATTTCAAATTAATTTCCAGAAAAACCAAACTCATTGGATCAGAGAAAAAAATCTACAAAATAAGGATAAACTATTGAAAACGGTTTATCATAGGCTTATTCGCCTAGCAATGGGGAAGTGATGAAAAGCTTTTTCCCTTCACATCGGTGATAGGAAAATCCGCTTTCAAATTTATTACACTTAACAAGCCCTGGGGATGGACAGCACCCCAGACATGTGTGGAACTCACATCTTTGGTTTATCGCAAAAAATTGATAACAAAAATATGGGGGGGGGGGGGGGAATCTTAGTACTGCCCTGCTGTCATTTTCCGGCTATCAAAAAGCCTCTAGCTAGTCTCGACATATTTCTCTTTCTATTTTGTTTGTATTTCGGTGTCAGTTTTGTTATTTTTCTTCATTTTTTCTTTTTTATTTATTTGACTTTTTTTCTGCTTTATCTGTGGTCAGACAGGCATTTGACACAAGCATTGTTTATTTATTTGTGTGCTTGTTTATGTGGTTGGTCTTCGGTTTTTCCTTTCCTTTTCTCTGCTTTGCTTTTCTTTATTTTTGGGATTTACCTTCTTTGTGAGTGAGTATGTGCATCTGTGTGTGTGTGTATAGAGGATATTGCAGTACTTCAAAGATAAATTAATTTTTAATGTGTTATTGAGGATGTATTGGAGGAGTTATACAGCAGGTGGTTGAGGAATAAGAAACTGTTTCAAACCGAAATTGTATATGAAAAAACACAAGTAAAAGTGTACTAAGTTCGGCAGGGCCGAATCTTATATACCCTCCAACATGGATCGCATTTGTCGAGTTCTTTCCCGGTATCCCTTTTTAGACAAACAAAGGATAAAAGAAAAGAATTGTGCTAAATGAAGTGAATGTTGTACACCACACTATAAGTCTATGTGTAAAATTTCATCCAAAATAAGAATTTTACATTTTAAGGGCTCAAGAAGTAAAATAGGGAGATCGGTTTATATGGGAGCCGTATCTGGCTAAAGACCGATTCAGACCATATTCAAAACGTACGTTGGAGGTCATGGAAAAAGCCGTTGTACAAAATTTCAGCCAATTCGGATAATAATTACGCCCTCTTGAGGCTCAAGAAGTCAAAATCCCAGATCGGTTTTTATGGCAGCTATATCAGGTTATGGACCGATTTGAAACGTATTTTGCACAGTTATTGGAAGTCGTAATAAAACACCTCGTGCAAAATTTCAGCCAAATCGAATGAGAAGTGTGCCCTCTAGTGGCACAAGAAGTCAAGACCCGAGATCGGTTTATATGGCAGCTATATGAGGTTATGCACTGAATTCAACCATACTCAGCACAGTTGTTGGAAGTCATAATAAAACACCTCATGCAAAATTTCAGCCAAATCGGATAAGAATTGTGCCCTCTAGAAGCTCAATAAGTCAAGACCCAAGATCGGTTTATATGGCAGCTATATCTGGTAATTTACCGATTTAAACCACACTTGACACAGTTGTTGAATATCGTAAGAAAATTTTTCCTGCAAAATTTCATTCAAATCTGATAGGAATTGCGCCCTCTAGTGGCTCAAGAAGTCAAGACCAAAGATCGGTTTATATGGCAGCTATATCAAAACATGGACCCATATAGCCCATATCCAATCCCAACCGACTTACACTAATAAAAAGTATTTGTGCAAAATTTCAAGCATCTAGGTTTCTTCCTTTGCAAGTTAGCGTGCTTTCGACAGATAGTTGGGCAGACGGACGGACAGACGGACGAACGGACAGACGGAGGGACAGACGGTCGGACAGACGGACGGACCGATGGACAGGCGGACGGACAGACGGACATACGAACGGACGGATAGACAGACGGACAGTCGAACAGATGGACGAACAGACGGACTTACAGACGGGCGGACATGGCTTGATCGACATAAAATGTCACGACGATCTATAATATATATATGGGGGATCAAGAATATATTATGGGAACTCGGACTAATATTTCGAGTGGTTACAAACAGAATGACGAAATTAGTATACCCCCATCCAATGGTGGAGGGTATACAAATAGAGACATTGAGCTGAAACTTTGCACAGATTCTTTTTTTGTCCGCAAGCAGGTTTAGTTCGAAGATGGGCAATATCGGACTATATCTTGGTATAGCCCCCATATAGAGCGATCCGCCGATTTGGCTAAAATTTTGCTTGTAGTGCTCTGTTATGACCAATAATTGCGTCAATTACGGTCCAAATCGGTTTATAACCTGATATAGCTCCCATACAAACCGATATCCCGATTTGACATCTTGAGCCCCTTGAAGCCGCAATTTTTGTTCGATTTTGCTAAAATTTTTCACGTAGTGTTCTGTTAAGACTCCCAACAAATAGCTTAGTATAGCACGAATCGGTCTATAACCTGATATAGCTACCATAGAAACCGATCTCCCGATTTGACTTCTTGAGCCCTTATAAGCTGCAATAGACTTATGTTATGACTTTCAACAACTGTGCTAAGTGCTGTACGAATCGGTCTATAACCGGATATAGCTCTCATATACACCGATCTCCCGATTGGACTTCTCGATTTGGCTTACATTTTTGTGAGGAGTTCCTTCATGACTTCCAATAAGTGTGCCAAGTACGGTCCCTTGGTGAAAATAGGGTACTACATTTTTTGATATCTGAAGGGGGGCGGGCCCTCCCCCTTACCCTAATTTTTAGAAACGCCAGATCTCGGAGATGTATAGTGCGATTTAAGCTACATTTTGTGTGCTCTTATATAGTACCCTAAAAATAAAAATTTGGTATCCAAATTTCGGATGGGGTAGCTAGGGGGGACGCCCTACCCTAAAACCTACCAAATATATATTTAGACCAATCACGACAATATGGGACTCAAATGAAAGGTATTTAGGATAAGAAAACGTATCTGATATCCATTTGTCGGACCAAGTGCTAGGGGGGCCACCCCAAGCCCCAAAACACCCCTTAATCGGACATATTTACCGACCATGGTAATATGGGACTCAAATAAAAGGTATTTGCGAGTAAAATACGAATCTGATATCCAAATGTGGGACCACGTATCTGGGGGTCCACCCCTTTCCCAAAACACCCCCCAAACAGGACTTATTTTTAGCACGCTTTCACTTGTTTTAATCTTATTTTCATTCATTTAATTTTTTTGCATTTGAGTTCCCATTCATTGACCCATGGCTGTGTATAGAGCGCTCATCTTAAAATATAAATCTCTTCAATAGGGATTTATTGGCTTTAAGCGAATAAAACATTTACTGCCATAAGAATTGAGTTGAGGTGAAAAAAGGGTCTAATAAACACAAACAATAGTCCAAAGAATTCTTCTTCTGCGCCGTTCAAAGGACAAGTTGAACCGAACTTTCAAAGATATTTCCCCTGGAAACTTTCAGCAAAAACGAAAACACAAATAAATCTGAAAATTTTCACTCAAGCGGATGATAAAAGTAACCTAACCGCAACCCATCCCCCTTCCTTCAGTCTAAGCAAAATAATCTCAGCCATGAAAACCTTTTACATTCAAAGGTCATTAAGTAATTAAGTTGCCAAGAAATTAAGAATTTTTCTTGTTCTTGTGCTGAGAGCATAAAAGGCACCTTTTTTTTGACGTTCAACCCTACAAAGGAAGGAAAGAGTCTTTATTAGGTCTTTACATGCATAATGCCATTCAGGTCATAAATTTCAGTATCTACGTCAGCAAAGGGTTGGGGAAAAATGGCTTAGGCAGTGAAGAAAAGGCAATAATGTAAGGGTGGTGGGGAGAGAACGACAAGAAGCAAGGGAGTGCTATTTGAACTAATAAATGAAATGTGTTTACAAACATCAATGAATTAAAAACAATAACAATGTAATTACGAATCCTTTTTTTTTCCCCAATATAGCCTTTAAAACACATTGACCCTATTCCCTTGGTCGTAAATTCAAATGTCCTTCCAGCATCCTTTGCCTTTGAAGCTGGACCAGTTGCGAGCCGAAACCTTGCAAAGTGTTTGAATGGCACTGAGACACCAAATTTAATGGTATTTTGTTGGGAAACATAAAAATTTCACTGAAAACAAATCTCCTTCAATATTAACTGAAGTTGGGAAAGGGAAGCAAAAAACCAAGACCAAGACAAAAAAAAATCTGCAAACAAAATCTGGGGGTTCGACACGCCCGAGTGCATTTTATTTTAACGTATTACGTGATTTAAGCCATTTTCCAAAAGGGCACTGGAAAAAAAACGCCGTTAATACTCAAAAACGTTCGATAATGTAAACAACATTTGGCCCCCAACGGCTGTGAATGGTGGAGAGGTGGGATGAAAATCGCAAGGCGTTAAGACCTCAAAAGTTAAGTGTAAATATTTGTGTTGTACATGCTTTGGGGCTAGGCCCACTGTTCCGCGCAAGCAGGGCGGAAAGTGTTCTGACAATCTCGTGGCATTATTGGAATTTTTTAATAGAAAAATGTTCGATCCTTGCGCGGAGAGTATTGTAATGTTACTGCAAGGCCATTACTGCGAATTTGTGTTTGTTTTACGTTTTTTTTTGCTTATTTTGCCTTTTAAATATTTAACGTTTTTGAAACGCACGAGCTATACAATAAGGCTTAAATGGCAATCATATATGTTGGGGTGATTTAAATTATTTCTATGAATTTTCTTATAACGTCTAGCACTTGCTGTAGCTGTGCTTGTCTCTATACGAATGACATTGACATTTGACAATATGTCATTCGGGAAATATGTGTGGCGCCAAAACAAATATTTTTGTATAAATTTGCTTATATATATTTATTTTTTTTTTTGGTGAATAAACGACACATTTGCAATTCCACGATATTGTTTTGTATTTTTTTTTTTTTTTTCAGACAGCAAAATAACTTTGGAATGCGGATAAATTAAGTGGGGACAATTTCATATTCATATCAGAGATATATCAGCATAAATGAAAATCAATGTGAACTTTAGTTTGTTTTATGTATTAGGGAGATTTTCTCTTACCAGTAAATAATATTTTTGACGTTAAGGTCAAATCGTTAAATGTCTGCTCTCTGAGAAATTTGTTAGTAAAAACTGAAAACATGATTGCTGTAACAGCAGAAAATCTGCTGAAAACGGGCAAGCAGTTATTATGTGCCAAAACAGCAAACATTTTCTGCTGTTTTCAAATGGTAAAAGTTTGAAAGGAGCCAAAAATGTCATAATTATTTTAAAAACAAGTAAAAAGGTGTTAAGTTCGTCCCGGCCGAACTTTGGATACCCACCACCTCAGGTATATATGTAAACCACCTTTCATCCAAATCCGGTGTTAATTGCATACCTTATGTCCCATAGCAGTTATATCGAAATATGATCCGATTTGGAGCAAATACTAATCGGTACAAGTCATTGTTCAATTGTGTATAACAAACTAAAAAACAAACAGTTAAATCGAGTTATAAATGCGCCTTTTTTGGGGCCAAGACTTTAAATCGAGATAACGGTCTATATGGCAGCTATATGCAAATCTTGAACGATCTAGGCCAAATTGTAGAAATATGTGGAGGTGCTTAACATAACTCTCTGTCCCAAATTTCAGCAACATCGCACAATTAATGCCCCTTTTATGGGCCCAAAACA
>NC_081556.1:152862917-152872917 GCF_963082655.1 Stomoxys calcitrans | reverse complement strand
ACAAATCAGGAGCAAAACAACAATAAAGAATACTGCAAAAATATTTTCACGCAATCAGCAAAATGTAACAAATAAGGCAAGTCAGCCAACAAAACGTAGAATCAGGTCTACACCAAGGAGTTGTAAGCGACAAGGGACAAAAGAACGACATTTTGCTAGACAATTGGAAGGTGGTTGGAGTGGCGACAGTATGGTGAAGAATGGGGCTGAAAAAAAAAGCCATAAAATGGAAATCAGACATTTTATTCCCAAAAAATAAAAACCAAATTAAAAACAAGTAAAAGTGTGCTAAAGTCGGCTAGGTCAAATCTTATATACCCTCCACCATGGATCGCATTTGTCAAGTTCTTTGCCCGATACCTCTTCATAGGCAAACAAAAGATAACGGATAAGAATTACTATGCTATTGGAGCTATACCAAATTATGAACCGATTGGGCACCCATACTTGGTTTGGCTGTTGGGGACCAAATTTCATCCAATTCGGATATCAATTGCACCTTCTAGAGGCACAAGAAGGAAGAAGATCGGTTAATATGGGAGCTATGTCAGGTTATGAACCGACTTAAACTATACTTGGAACAGTTTTTGGAAGTCAAATTACTTCATGCAAAGTTTCAGCTAAATCGGATAATAATTGTGCCCGCAAACGGCTCATGCTTGGTATCAGGTTATGAACCGGTTTGGACCATACTTGGCACTGTTTCTGGTCTTCATAACAAAACATCCCATGCAAAATTTCATATAGCCAATTTACAACCCCAAACAACCTACACTACCAGGAACTATTCAAGCAAAATTTCAAACGCTCAGCTTTATTCCTTCGAAAGTAAGCGTGCTTTCGACTGACGGACAGAGAGACGGATATGGCTAAATCGACTTAGAGAGTCGGAACCATCAAGAATATATGTACTTTGTTGGGGCTCAGATCAATATTTCGATGTGTTACAAACGGAATTACGAAATTAGTATACCACCCCATCCTATGGTGGAGGGCATGAAAAAAAAAAACAATTTGATTGTGACACACAGAAGAACAAAACCCTTGGGCATAAAGCCGCTTCAACGAATTTCTGCCATGGTTTGGTTAAACGTGAGAATAACCCAAAAGCAATGCTTGAACGAAAATCACTTGAATGTTGACTATGTTATTTTTGGTTTTTAAAGGAAATTTAATTTAGATTTCAGGTGGTTGTCAATAGAAAATGTTTCTTTGGAAAGTCTGGTCAAAGTGTTATCTCTATATTATCTCTCTTTCGAAAATTTAAAAAATTTTAAAATTTTTCTCTATGGAAAGCTTTATCCAAATTGTATCTCTTTGGAAATGTATTCAAATTTTAATTCTATATAAATTTGTATACCCACCATCGAAGGATGGGGTATATTTATTTTGCCATTTCGCTTGCAACACTTCGAAATATGAATTTCCAACCCTATCTTATATATGGGTTGCCCAAAAAGTAATTGCGGAATTTTCATATAGTCGGCGTTGACAAAATGGGGGCGGACCATCCCCCTTACCCTAATTTTCAGAAACGCCAGATCTGGGAGATGGGTGGTGCGATTTAAGCGAAATTTTGTGTGCTCTCATATAGTACCCTAAAAATAAAAATTTAGTATCCAAAATACGGATGGGATACCTAGGGGGGACGCCCCACCCTAAAACCTACCAAACATATATTTAGACCAATCACGACAATATGGGACTCAAATCAAAGGTAATTAGGATAATAAAACGTATCTGATATTCAATTGACGGACCAAGTGCTAGGGGGACCACCCCAAGCCCCAAAACACCCCTAAATCGAACATATTTACCGATCATCAATATTCGAGAAAAGTGTCTATGGGGCCATCCCACCCCCACAACACCACCCAAATAGTAAGTATTTTCTGAATATTGCAAAATGAGGCTCAAATAAGAGGATTTTTAAATTGGAACACGTATCCGATATATGTTTTCAAGGCCAACTCACTGAGTGGCCGCCCATCCCCCAAAACACCCCCCAAGCTGGTCATGTTTGCCAACTATGGAAATATGGCGCTCAAATTAAAGGTATGTGGGAGTAGACCACGTATCTGATATCAAAATTAGTTGCCAACTGTCTAGAGTGGAACTTAATATTCATAGTTTTTAGGGTCAATACCTCAAACCAGACATATTTGCAGACTTTTGCAATAAGGAGTTTAAATGAGATTAGAAAACGAATTTGATATCCAATTTTGAGGGCAATGGCAATATGGGGTTCAAATAAATGGTATATAGATATATGAGAATAGAGCACGTTACTGATATATTTTCCGGGCTTAGGGGGACCCCCCTATTCCCCAAAGCATCCCTAAATCGGGAATATTTACCGACCATGACAATGTGGAGCTTAAATGAAAGGTATTCGGGCGTAGAGCAAGAATTGATGCCCATTTTTGGAACCAATTTTCTGGGGGTCTACCCCTTTCCCAAAATACCCCACAAACAGCAATTTTTTAGTGACCATCGCAATATGGGGCTCAAATAAAGTTATTTTGGAGCAGAATACTAATTTGATATCCAAATGAAGGACCATGTATTAAGGGCATCACCCCTTTCCCAAAACACCCCCAAAGGGAAAATATTTTTCGACCATGCCAATATCTGGCTCAAATGAAAGGTATTTGAGATTAGAAAACGAATTTGATAACCTATTTTGGGGCCATGTGTTTGGGAGACGCCTCATCCTGTAAACTCCTCTTAAGCAAATTGCAATATGGGGTTTAAATAAATGGTATTTAAGAGAAGAGCACTATGCTGACATTTTTTGAGGGCTAAGAATCTGCTGGAGCACCTCTCCCCCTACAAACACTACTAAATCAGACATCATGAGAATATAGGGCTGAAAAAAGGTATTTTAAGAATGGAGTACACCTTATATCCAAACTTTAATTCATAGACCAACAAAGATCATATGGGATTCAGATAAAGGCACTTATATTGTTAAACTGTTAGTCAAGCGATATACTATTGTATTTTCGTAGCATGGTATTTCACAAAAAGATCTTTAATTATCGAAAATAAATATTCCAAGGAAACTTTTGTCCCATATAAAGTAAAAGAAGGCGCAGCAGAGCGGGCCCGGGTCAGCTAGTAAAGTATTTATATTCTTGATCAGCGTAAAAATCTAGGATGATCTAGGCATGTCTGTCCGTCTGCCTGTCTGTTGAAAATCGCGCTACAGTCTTCAAAAATAGCGATGTTGAGCTGAAACTTTTCACAGATTCATTTTTATACCCTCCACCATAAGATGGGGGGTATACTAATTTCGTCATTCTGTTTGTAACTACTCGAAATATTCGTCTGAGACCCCATAAAGTATATATATTCTTGATCGTCGTGACATTTTATGTCGATCTAGCCATGTCCGTCCGTCTGTCCGTCCGTCCGTCCGTCCGTCCGTCCGTCCGTCCGTCCGTCCGTCCGTCCGTCCGTCCGTCCGTCTGTTTGTCGAAAGCACGCTAACTTCCGAAGGAGTAAAGCTAGCCGCTTGAAATTTTGCACAAATACTTCTTATTAGTGTAGGTCGGTTGGTATTGTAAATGGGCCATATCGGTCCATGTTTTGATATAGCTGCCATATAAACCGATCTTGGGTCTTGACTTCTTGAGCCTCTAGAGTGCGCAATTCTTATCCGATTGGAATGAAATTTTGCACGACGTGTTTTGTTATGATATCCAACAACTGTGCCAAGTATGGTTTAAATCGGTCCATAACCTGATATAGCTACCATATAAACCGATCTTGGGTCTTGACTTATTGAGCCTCTAGCGTGCGCAATTCTTATCCCATCAGATTGAAATTTTGCACGACGTGTTTTGTTATGATATCCAACAACTGTGCCAAGTATGGTTCAAATCGGTCCATAACCTGATATAGCTGCCATATAAACCGATCTTGGGTCTTGAATTCTTGAGCCTCTAGAGGGCGCAATTCTTATCCGATTGGAATAGAATTTCGCACGACGTGTTTTGTTATGATAACCAACAACTGTGCCAAGTATGGTTGAAATCGGTCCATAACCTGATATAGCTGTCATATAAACAGATCTGGGGATTTGACTTCTTGAGCTTCTAGAGGGCGCAATTCCTATCCGATTTGGCTGAAATTTTGCATGACGTTTTTTATTTTTACTTTCAACAACTGTGTCAAATAAGGTTCAAATCGGTTCATAACCTGATATAGCTGCCATATAAACCGATCTGGGATCTTGACTTCTTGTTTCTGCCTAAGAAGAGATGCCGGGAAAAGAACTCGACAAATGCGATCCATGGTGGAGGGTATATAAGATTCGGCCCGGCCGAACTTAGCACGCTTTTACTTGTTTATCCATAAGCAGGTTAAGTTCGAAGATGGGCTATATCGGACTATATATTAATATAGCCCCCATATAGAGTGATCCTCCATTTTAGGGTCTTAGGCCAATAAAAGCCACATTTATTGTCCGATTTTTCTCAAATTTGGGACAATGAGTTGTGTTAGGCCCTTCGACATCTTTCGTCAATTTGACCTTGATCAGTCCAGATTTGGATATAGCTGCCATATAGACCGATCCTCCGATTTAGGGTCTTAGGCCCATAAAAGCCACATTTATTATCCGATTTTGCTGATATTTGGGACAACGAGTTGTGTTAGGCCCTTCGATATGCCTCGTCAATGTGGCCCAGATCGGTCTAGATTTAGATATAGCTGCCATATAGACCGAACCTCCGATTTAGGTTCTTAGACCCATAAACGCCACATTTATTATCCGATTTTGCTGAAATTTGGGACAGTGAGTTGTCTTAGGCCCATCGACATCATTCTTCAATTTGGCCCAGAGCAGTCAACTACTTCTGCAGATCCTGTGAGGACATCGATGAAAAGGAGAGAGATTCCGCTGTGTGTGTTCAGCACTGACTAGCAGAGAGAGTTCCATTTTAGAAATTTATGTCCTTAAGGACTTTACTGCGTTTGCTGATGTAGACATTCGCAAGTTTTTATACCCTACACCATAGTATGGGGGGTATACTAATTTCGTCATTCTGTTTATTATACCCTCCACCATAGGATGGGGGTATACAAATTCGTCATTCTGTTTGTAACTCCTCGAAATATTCGTCTCAGTCTCCTTAAAATAAATATATATACTTGATCGTCATGACATTTTAAGTCTATCTAGCCATGTCCGTCCGTCCGTCTGTCTGTCGAAAGCACGCTAACATTCGTAGGGGAGAAGCTATCCGCTTGAAATTTTGCACAATTACTTCTTGTTAGTGTAGGTCGGTTGGGATTGTAAATAGACCATAGAGGTCAATGTTTTGATAAAGCTGCCATATAAACCGATCTTGGATCTTGACTTCTTGAGCCACCACAGGACTCAATTTTTATCCGATTTGGCTGAAATTTTGTATGAGGTGTTTCTTTATGATTTTCAACAGATGTGTTAAGTATGGTTGAAATCGGTCTATAACCTGATGTAGCTACCATATAAACCGATCTGGGGTCTTGACTTCTTGAGTTTCTAGATGGCGCACTTCTTATCCGATTTGTCTGAAACTTTGCATGAGGTGTTTTGTTATGATTTCCAATAACTGTGCTTAGAATGGCGCAAATCGGTACATAACCTGATATTGGTAGCATATAAACCGATCCGGGATCTTAACTTCTTGAGCCTCTAGGGGGCGCAGTTCTCCTCCGATTTGGCAGAAATTTTGTACAGCGGCTTCTCTTATGACCTTCAACATACGCGCCTAATATGGTCTGAATCGATCAATGCTTAATACATCTCTTATATAAACCTTTCTCCCAATTTTGCTTCTTGAGCCCCTCCCTAAAAGGCGCAATTCTTATCCGAATGAACTGAAATATTACGCAATGACTTCTAAAATGTTCAGCAATCATTTATGGTCCGAATTGCCTAAATAGAGATACATCGCATAGAACTCGACATATGCTATCCATGGTGGGGTGGGGGGGGGGGGGGGTATATAAGATTCGGCCCGGTCTTACTTGTTATTCTATATCTCCGTCCTATTTCACTATTCATTGGCTGTGGAAAAACATATTAAACCCCCCAAAATGAATGATGACGATACCTATTGTGCTGCCTGCCATTTTTGTGACAGCTTATTAATGTTCATGACTTTTATTATTTGCATTTTTCATTGCTCTCGTTTTGCAAAGCCCAAGTGTCAACCCAACAAAAATATGTATATATTTTTTAAGATTTTGCCAACCCTTTTTGTAAACCCTTACTCGAAAAGCCATGAAGGCTCTCAAATCTCAGTGTATCATTAACAATGGGGGGGTTTGCATAATTTTACACACAAAGTATAATATATTCGCAAAAGAATATTCTCAGGCCCAATGAATGTTTATTTATTGCGTTTCGTTTTGTGTTATTTTCCATTTAAGGTTTCCTGGATCAGAAAACGTGATTTACATATCCTAACAGCAGGCTCCACAACCTATACATCCGACCAGAGATTTCAGGTAAGCACCAGCAAAAGCTAGTTTCGCATAAATGGAAATTAAAAGCAATAAAAGTGTGTTCGAGTATCTTAACGATGATCTTTTTGTGTTAATTTGCATTTTTTGCAAACAAACAAAAATTGTATTTGTAGGTCTTGCGTCCCGAGAATTCTGTAAATTGGACTCTGCAAATCAAATATCCACAGCCAAGGGATTCAGGCATATATGAATGTCAAATAAACACAGAGCCCAAGATGTCATTGTCGTATACATTTAATGTTGTGGGTAAGTTGTTTGAAATGTGATCAAAAAAATAATTAAATAACAATTTTGAATGAATTGCAAAGAATTTAATGCATTAATTTTCGAGCTATCAAGTTATGGTTTAGTTGAATTCAAGTTTCTGAGCTAAATAATTAATATTAATAATACGCCTACTTGCACCATGCCCTTGTGGCATGATTGACTCATGATTTTTGGTAGTAACTTAATAAGTTTTACTCCTATTGAGTAATGGAATATGAATTAGGTTTAAGGCTATAGAATATCTACAAATTATAATATCACATTTCATGCCATCAGCTGAGACGGTCTGATAATTCGTTAAAACAACCACTTATGCAATATACCTGGGTATATTAATCCAGTATGTCACCATCTGCCTATGGCGTATGCATTGTTGAAACATCTTTTGCCAAGCCTTGAGCGATAGAAGCTAAATTCTAAAGTTTTCATTAAAATCCGAAACAAAGTTAAAATGCAACCAGTAAGGAAAGGCAAAAGTCGGACTGTGCCGACTTTATAATACCCTACACCTATTAATAAAAAAGTGGGGCTATATCTAATTATGAACCAATTTTGATCGACCTTGACGGATGTATTCAGATAGATATTAGGCCTTTCAAATTCCCTCGTCAATTTGGCCCAGATCGGTCCAGATTTGGATATAGCTGCCATATAAACCGATCCTCCGATTTAAGGTCTTAGGCCCGTAAAAGCCACATTTATTATCCGATTTTGTCAAAATTTGGGACAGTGAGTTGTATTAGGTCCTTCAAAAGCCTTTGTCAATTTGGCCCAGATGGGTTCAGATGTGCATATAGCTGCCATATAGACCGATCCTCCAATTTAGGTTCTTACGCCCATAAAAGCCACATTTATTATCCGATTTTGCAGAAATTTAGGACAGTGAGTTGTGTTAGGCCCTACGACCTCCTTCTGCAATTTGGCCCCGATCAGTTCTGATTTGGTTATAGCAGCCATATAGACCGATCCTCCGATTTAGGGTCTTAGGCCCATAAAACCCACATTTATTATCCAATTTAGATAAAATTTGGGACAGTAAGTTGTATAAGGCCCTTAAATATCCATTGTCAATTTTGCCCAGATCGGTCCAGATTTGTATATAGCTGCCATAGAGATCGATCCTTCGATTTTGGGTCTTAGGCCCACAAAAGCCACATTTATTATCCGATGTTGCTGAAGATTGAAACAGTGAGTTGTATTAGCCCCTCGACATCCTTCTATAATTTGGCCTTGATCGGTTCAGATTTGGATATAGCTGCCATATAGACCGATTCCTCAATTTAAGGTTTTGGGCCCGCATTTATTTTCCGATGTCGCCGAAATTTGGGACAGTGAGATAATTTAGGCCCCTTGATATACATCTGCAATATGGCACAGATCGGTGTAGATTTGGATATATTTAGCTGCCATATAGACCGACCGCTCGGTTTTAGGTTTTGGGCCATAAAAGGCGCCTTTATTGTCCGATTTCGCTGAAATTTGAGACAGTGATTTATATTAGGCCACCCAACATATTTATTCAATTTTGCCCAGATCGGTCTACATTTGGATATAGCTGCCATATAGACCGATCTCTAAGTTTAAGGTTTGGGCCCGTAAAAGGCGCATTTATTTTCCGATTTCGCGAAATTTGGGACAGTGCTTTGTGTAAAGCTCTTCGACATTTTGCAGCAACTTGAACTAAATCGGTCCAGAATTGGATATGGCTGCCATGTGAACCAACATCTCGATTTAAAAACTTGGCCCCGATTTCACTGAAATTTGAAACATTGACTAATGTTAGGCTTTTCGACATCCGTGTCGTATATATTGGGTTGCCCAAAAAGTAATTGCGGATTTTTCATATAGTCGGCGTTGACAAATTTTTTCACAGCTTGGGACTCTGTAATTGCATTCTTTCTTCTGTCAGTTATCAGCTGTTACTTTTAGCTTGCTTAAGAAAAAAAGTATAAAAAAGTATATTTGATTAAAATTCATTCTAAGTTTTAATAAAAATGCATTTACTTTCTTTTAAAAAATCCGCAATTACTTTTTGGGCAACCCAATAGTTCCGATCGGTTTATTTTTAAATATAGCTACTGTACTTATTACCATTTGGTCTAAATCGAAACATATTTCGGTATAACTGCTATGGGACATATGGTATGCAAAATAAATGGGAGCTACATCCAAATCTGAACCAATTTCTATGAAATTCACCACTGATATCAAGGGTCATAAGAAAATCTTTGCTGCCAAAATTCGAGAGAATCGCAAATCGAATGAACTTATATATGGAGATATATCCAAATCTGAACCGATTTTTTCCAATTTCAATAGGCCGAAAAACATTCCCGTACCCAATTTGAAGGCGATCGGATGAAAATTGCGAGCTGTAGTGTGTACACAAATTAACATGGACAGACGGACAGACAGACAGACAGTCGGACAGACAGACAGACGGACATGGCTAAATCGAATCAGGAAATCATTTTGAGTCGATCGGTATACTTATCAATGGGTCTATCTCTGTTCCTTTTGGGTGTTACCAACAAATGCAAGTTATAATACCCTGTACCACAGTAGTGGAGTAGGGTATAAATAGGCGATGTAAAATGACTTTCTTTAAACCAAAGACCTAAATGTATTTTTCTAGTTCCTTACTCCTACATTATGTCTACTCATTTACGAATTCTATTAAATTCCACCATATGGGTACATTCAAATTTCCCCTCTAAAACAATCCCTTATCACATAGTAATTAACATCAATCATATACCCCTAGGCACCTTGCTGTTTCTACTTCTGCAGTAATTGTGGCGTATGATTGATGTTATTAATAAAATAAATTATACGTTCAATCTACATGCTGACCATTGCTGTTTGTAGGCCAGTTGACATTTAATATTAAATCTTAACCTTGTTATGTCCACATGGATTGCTTGATTTCAATGAAAAGTTAATTAAGTTTTACGGTTAGTTAATAATTGCGGGTCTGCTATTTGAATGCTTGACTGTCCATTTGCCATTTTGCCGTGGTAATGCAAACATATCCATCCATCCATATTAAGCAAATGCAAATTAATGAAATTCTTTGTGCAAATTTCTTCCTCAGAAAACTAATTTGTATTAAAATCCAATTTGTATTTGACTAAAAGCCATAGTTTTTCATATTCTCTGTGTATATAACACAGAGCATATGCAAATAATGCAGGACTTTCTAGGAATTTTATTT
>NC_081556.1:152824888-152862717 GCF_963082655.1 Stomoxys calcitrans | reverse complement strand
TGGGACCAAGGAGATCATTTAATAGGTCGGTTTTTTCATGTTTTTTTTTATATAGCCTACATGATAAATATTTAATAAATACTTAAGATAGTGTCAAAATTCGATTTAGGAAAAAAATAATAAAATAAAAAAGAAAAGAAACTAGCTAAAGGTTTGGAAAAAAATTGTCGACTAATTTGTTCTTCTTAGAAAGTAATTGCGCTTTGTTTTGTAAGATTTTGGATCCAAGGCCAATATCCGTAGTGACTAATTTTGAAAATTATTGGTACAGAATTTCTTTGAGACTTGATTTTGTTTTGTTAAATCGGATTCCCATGAAAAAAAAAGTTTCATTCAAATTTCGTTTTTATATAGATCTACCACATTAAATATTCGTTCAACGTCGTACATTTCAATAGAAATAAATCCAATTTTTTTTTTAGTTTGTTTGTCGTTAGGACAGGGTTTTTTTTCGACTTTCTCAGAGTCTTATCCTTTAGTAAACTCATTATGGATTTCATGACCAGATGAAAAGAAAGGAAGTCATTGACTGCGATTTTCTGAATTTGAATTGGATTTTTTCTGATTTTCTTATCCATTATATACATTATCCTCCATTACTTGCTATCAGTGACAATATTCCGATTTCATTCTTTCGATCCTTCCGTCCTTTCACTCGTTACACTTTTGGTTTCTTTCTCGAGACTGAACGATCTCACTATGTCCCTAGAAAAGTTCATCCGCCAATCCGATCATTTGGTCGTGTTCGAGGCCAGTTTGAACGATAAGGATTTTCCTATGTCCTCGGTTTTCTCTCTTGAGGTCCACCAGGAGGAGTTGGCCTCGATCTGGGGAAAGTTAAAGGAGTCATATGAGAGATGCCTGGCCGATATTGAGGGTGAGCTCTCGGGAGATGACGGAGCGGAAGAACGGGTGGAGATTACCACAGTTACGCACAAATATTCGAGTGCATATGTTACATATTGCCGATGTAATACTAGGATTCGCGAGCTTATCCAGGAGCTCTCTGCTTCCGCGACTGTTCCGAAGTCCGGACAAGCTAGTTTTGGTTTCAAGCTACCGCCATGCGAGATTCCATTCTTTGAGGGCGACTATTCAGCCTGGCCCACATTTAGGGATATGTTTGAGGCAGTCTGTATACGAAATACGAGACTCAGTTCAGTGGAGAAGCTTTTCCACCTGCACCAGAAGACCAAGGGTGAGGCAAACGATATTGTCAGGAGACTTCCCCTTACTGGCGAAAATTTTCAGGTAGCTTGGGCCAGTCTTTGTTCAAGATATGAGAACAAAAGGGTACTCATTAACATTCAGCTGAAGAAGCTTTTTGGACTTTCCGCAATTACCAACGAATCTGCTTCGAACATTAAGATTCTTCAACGAGATATTAACTCATGTATCTCTTTGCTGAAACTGTACGAGGTTGATGTGGATAGCTGGGACCCCATCTTTGTATTCGTTTGTTCCAACTGCCTTCCAAATGTGACCCTGACATTGTGGGAACAGACATTGTCTGACAAATCATGTATTCCTAAGTGGTCAAAGTTGGACAGCTTTCTGACCAACAGGCATAGGACTCTGGAATCCGTATCTGAGATTAGGAAACCTGTTGATACTCCTAGCTCTAGTTCCAAGCCGGGTTCGAAGACATGTCAAAAGTCCAATCCGAAATTCCCATCCAACAACATTCGTGCCTTTCAAAACAAAGTGACTGAACCCGTTTGTCACTTGTGTCCTAAGGAGAACCATATAATCCGGAAATGTCCGAAATTCCTGAAGATGACGCAGGCACAAAGATTCTCCGAGATCAAGAAAAACAGTCTTTGTATTAACTGCTTTTCGAAAGTTCATACTGTCAAGAATTGTTCTAGCAAGTTTTCTTGCTATAAGTGTAACAAAAAACACAACACCCTCCTCCATAAAGACGATTCGAACAGTCCATCATCTCCATCGGCACCATCACCTTCTACTTCTAGCCTCGATCCAAACTCTGCACCATTTCATGCTAACCCTATACAGTCCACTAGTTCGTCTCAGGGTGGTGTAGTTCAGACTTATTTCGCAACGAATTCAAAGGGTGTCCTTTTGGGTACAGCTCTTGTAAAAGTAAGTCACAATGGGCTGACTTATAGAGCAAGGGCTTTGGTGGATTCAGGGTCCGAAGGTACCTTTATATCGGAGAGACTGTTTAACGTTATGAAACTCCCATTTAAGCGGACTTCAGCCACGATTTCGGGCTTGAACCAATCCGTTTCTGCATCGGTTCGGAAAGAATGCACCTTTTCACTGGGGTCTTGCTCGGATAGTAGCATAGACATTTCAACATCTGCCTTGGTGGTACCTCATTTATCTGGCAGCCTTCCATCAAGGACTATTGATCCTGCTCTTCTTTCAGAGCTTCCTAATATTCCTCTGGCCGATCCAAACTTCTTTCAGAGCTCCCAAATAGATGTTCTTATAGGCGCAGACATAATTCCGTTTGTCATGCTTTCCGGTATACAAAATCCAATTTGTGGATCGCTACTAGCCCAGGAAACAGTATTTGGCTGGATCCTTACGGGCCCCATACCTATCCAAACCACTAGCTCATTTACCACAATTGTTTCGAATTTTTGTGAAATCTCATTAGAGAAACAGATTTCACGCTTCTGGGAGGTGGAAGAGCCTCCACGGAGACGATTTATGTCCCCTGCTGATCAATTGTGTGAGGACTTATTTACCCGCTCTACCACGCGAGATTCTACTGGGAGATATATAGTGTCCCTTCCATTCCGGCGAGAATTTCCTGGGGAGATTAATTTGGGCGAGTCTAGGAGAAGCTCAATGGCTCAATTTCTTAAAAATGAATCACGACTTTTACGAACCCCCGATTTTAAGCGAGAATATGATGATGTCCTCGAGGAGTATATCAGTCTGGGGCACATGCGTGTGGTTTCTTCTTCTAATCCTACAGATTTCAGCCATTGCTATTATCTGCCACACCACGCAGTTATAAAACCCGAAAGCACAACTACTAAAGTCAGAGTTGTGTTTAATGCTTCGTCATCTACGTCCAATGGGACCAGTCTTAACGACGTGTTGCACATCGGGCCGGTCTTACAAAATGATCTTACGATCCTTATTTTGAAATGGAGGTTTTTTCAATTCGTTTTCAATGGCGATATAACAAAAATGTATCGTCAAATTCTGGTGGATGAGAAACATACTCCATTTCAACGAATCCTTTTCCGGAGAAGTCCTAATTGTCCAATCCAAGATTATGAATTGAAGACCGTCACTTTTGGGGTGAACTGTGCGCCATATTTGGCTATTCGCACACTTTGTCAATTAGCGGAAGATGTAAGAACGCAATATCCTTTGGCGAGTGATATTCTGCGTAATTATATGTATGTGGATGATGCATTGGTGGGGGCCCACACAGTTTCTGATGCCAAGGAGGCGAAGGGTCAGCTAGTTAAGGCTCTCAAATCTGCTGGATTTACCATGAGAAAATGGACCGCGAATTGTAGGGAAATTCTGTCCGACATACCCCAAGAAGATCTACTTCGTGAGGACTTCCTTAAATTTGATGATAGCAGTACTGCAAAGGCTTTGGGCATTCGCTGGAATGCAATGTCTGATTGTTTTTTCTTCTCTATACAACCATTCTCTGAGTCCACGACCTTTTCCAAAAGAAAGGTGCTCTCCGAGATTTCAAAGCTATTTGATCCTGCCGGGTGGCTTTCTCCTTGCATTGTTGTTGCAAAAATAATAATGCAAAGCATCTGGATGGAGAAAATGGATTGGGATGATGATATTTCTCCACAGACATTATCTCAATGGAGATCTTTTCAGACGAACTATCCAATTGTAAATTCCGTTAGGATTCCTCGTTGGATCCACTATTCTCCGGATTGTGAGGTGCAGTTCCATGGGTTCTGTGATGCGTCCGAAAAGGCATACGCGGCCGCCTTATATATTCGTGTGAAGGCATCCAACTCCATTCTCACAACTCTTATATCATCCAAAACCAGAGTGGCGCCCATAAAAACGCTCTCCATTCCACGTTTAGAATTATGTGGCGCTGCTCTGTTAGCCGAAATGATAGATAACATTATTCCTCAGATGAATGTGCCTGCCTACACTGTGCACTGTTGGACCGATTCCACCATTGTGCTTTCTTGGTTAGCTAAACCTCCATGCTATTGGACCACATTTGTCGCAAATAGAGTGTCAAAGATTAGCGAAGTTATTCATCCATCCAAATGGGCCCATGTTCCATCAGAGTCCAATCCTGCCGACATGGCTAGCCGCGGAATATGTCCACAAGAGATTGTTGACAATGATCTATGGTGGAGAGGACCATCTTGGTTAAAATATGATTCTGTTGACTGGCCTAGACCGAACCGTCTTCCCACTGACATCGTAGAAATAGAGCAGAAAAGTATCAAAGTCAATTTTAATTATTTCGAAAACTTTGAGGACGTTCTTGATCGGTTTTCATCCTTCCCGAGGGCCATTCGTGTCATGGCATACGTTTATCGCTTCTACTTCAGGACACATTCTAAATTTCGGTCAAATGGTCAGACATATTCTAGAACTATTTCGTCTTCGGAATTCGTTCGAACTGAGAACCTGTTAATATTGTTGTGTCAAAAGGCTTATTATCCGAACGAATACTCTTCATTATCTTCTAAAAAGATAATATCAAAATCCAGTACAATATTAAGTCTTAATCCATTCTGCGATTCAGATGGGATTATCCGTAGTTGTGGTAGGCTAGCATCTTCGTCAACGTTGACGTACAATGAGAAGCATCCCATTATATTGCCATATAATTGTCCGCTTTCCCGGTTATTGGTTCGATTCATCCACGTAATATCCTTGCATGGAGGAAATCAATTAGTTCTCAGGCTGCTTCGAATGAAATTCTGGATTCCGAAGGTAAAAACTCTAATAAAAGCCACTATAAACAAATGCAAGCCATGTATTTTATACAAGCACAAATGTCAGGTCCAACTAATGGCGGCACTACCCCCAGAGAGAGTTGAGATTTCTCGCCCATTTTTCCACACTGGTTTGGACTTCGCGGGACCATTTGATGTAAAAAATTACACTGGACGGGCTTGTTTGATTACGAAAGGCTACGTGTGTGTATTCGTGTGCTTTTCTACGAAGGCAATACACCTCGAAGCCACATCCGATCTTTCCACTTCCACTTTTTTAGCGGCATTTAGTAGATTCATTTCTCGCCGAGGTTGCCCATTGCATATCCATTCGGACAATGGGACAACTTTTGTAGGCGCTTCCAGAACCCTCGCCAAAGATTTTATTCAAACTTCGCACCAAGCGATCCTTTCCAATTATTCACACCAAAATATATCCTGGCACTTCATCCCACCTGGGGCACCTCATATGGGAGGCCTCTGGGAAGCGGGTGTAAAGAGTTTCAAGCTCCACTTCCGCAAAGTTGCAGGTAACTCCAAGTACACTTTCGAAGAGTTGCAAACATTATTATCCAGAATCGAATCCTGTTTGAACTCCCGTCCAATTTCTCCCATGTCCCAAAATCCATCCGACCTCGATGCCCTTACTCCTGGGCACTTTCTCATCGGTTCGCCAATTCTAGCTCCCATCGATCCAGACATTCGAGAGACTCCCATATCCATTGTTAATCGTTGGCAACGACTCAAGGCAATCCATCAGCATTTCTGTATTCGCTGGAAAGATGAGTATCTCAAGGAACTTCATAAACGCCATAAGTGGCAACGAGCTACGGAGAACTTGAAACAAGATATGTTGGTAGTAATCCGAGACGAAAATCTCCCACCCAATTCCTGGCGACTTGGCCGTGTTTCAAAGGTGTATTCAGGCAGTGATGGCAGAATTCGAGTCGCTGACGTTATGACTGCCAAAGGAACCATTACTAGACCAATAACCAAATTAGTAATTTTGCCAAACGAAACAGCATGAACCACTCTGCTCCACATATAACCGGAATTCGTACATAGATCTGAAAAATTGTCCTGTTTCTTGTATTTACTAGTTAACTATGCGCCACAACAAAAACGATCCTAGGAAATCGAAGGGAGATTTGCCTTATGTTTGTAGAATATGTCGACACCCACATGCACTAAGAAAATGCAGCCGTTTTTTGGATATGAACATAACCCAAAGGGAAAGTATTGTGAAAACCTACGGATACTGCGTCAATTGTTTAGCTCACAACCATTCCGAAGGTTCATGTTTCACAAAAACAGGATGTAAAATATGTCACCAGAAACACCATACCCTTCTTCATTCCCATCCCAGATGTCAAACTAGCAGCTCACCTCCCAGGCAATCGGGGGACCGTTCTAAAACAGTTGAAACCGCAAAGAAGGAAGAGCTTTCTACACCTCCGATGAGATCATACTCCAACTTAGATCACACTTCGCTCTCTGCTCTTCTAAAGCAAAACGCTATAACGTTGCTGCCTACAATCCTGGTTAAGATTTGCTGCCAATCCGAAGATAACGTTGTTAGGTGCCTTCTTGACTCCGGCTCTCGCTCAAGTTGCATAACCTCCCGCATTGTGGAAAAATTACATTTGGCCACTTTGGCACTAGAAGACGAAACCATTTGTCCACTTACTATGATCTCTATCCACGATCACAACGTCCAATTACAAACAATCCTTAAAGTAAAAAATCGCATATCCATGCTTACTCCTAGCGAATCAATTCCAGCGTCTTTCCGAAAAAACTTTCGCAACATCCTGTTAGCGGACACAGAATTCTTTAAGTCGCGTTCCGTTGACATAATTCTGGGCATCGATATTTACGCTCGGGTAATCCGGGAAGGGATCCTGAACAAATATGGGCTTCCCACTGCTCAAAACACTATATTTGGGTGGTCCCTTTATGGGCTTTGTTCGAAGTAACTCAATAATTTAGAGCGCAATCAGATTTCCAACAAAATAATTGAAACCATTTTCGCACTAGCAACTGAATTGCAAAGAATTATATGTAAACTAGCTACAGACCCTCATTCGATTTTAAGAATTTTTTACTTATATGTATAGCTAATTTGTCTATCCTTTTAATGGCATAATTGATTTTTTATTTTCTGCTGAATTAATTTCAAACATAATTGGAATATATGAATGAATTGATAATATGTATTAAAATTTTGAAATAACTTGATTTAAATTACATTTCTTTATCCTAATCATACACACCATTCAGACATTTAAATTATATTTGGATCTTGTATAGTCGATATGATTGGAATGCATTTATTGCAGCCGTACTGCAAGGCGGGCGGCAATGTTTACGCTGAAACACAATTATTAACGCCGAACTAGAATCCCGCAGATCTCAACCTCAATTCGCGATCCCTATACTTTCTAAAGAAATCCCCAATTACTTTCTTTCCCTACTCATGCTATCATTGCAGATAGCATATCGATTTAACGAAATTACCAATCATGTCGAAGATACAACTTCCGATAGACTTGACTTAAGCTCCTTCTTGTTCAAATCCAACCTTGGCACTGGTAAGATCGTCTATCAGCACCCAAAATAAAAATCCATTTTTTTGTTCCAACAATCCTAATTCGGTGTTTTGTTTTCCTTTTCTATTTCACCTGGGGTTTGCAATCATAAACCCAACTGGAGGAACAAGGCAGACAAAATTCTCCATAATTTTGTCTTTGTTCTGACTTTGGCTCATCGAGATTTCAATTCTTACTCCAGAGACTACGCTCCCATTCCACACAATCAGGGCCTAACACAACTCACTATCCCAAATTTCAGCAAAATCGGATAATAAATGTGGCTTTTATGGGCCTAAGATCATAAATCGGCGGATCGGTCTATATGGGGGCAATATCAAGATATAGTCCGATATAGCTCATCTTCGAAATTAACCTGCTTATGGACAAAAAAAAAGAATCTGTGCAAAGTTTCAGATCAATTCTTTATTTTGAAAGACTGTAGCGTGATTTCAACAGTCAAACGGACGGACTGGCTGGATCGTCTTAGATTTTTATTCTGATCAAGAATATATATACTTTATAGGGTCGGAAATGGATATTTCGATGAGGTGCAAACGGAATGACAAACTGAATATACCCTTATCCTTCGGTGGTGGGTATAAAAATTTGTGTGGATCTGAAAGAGTCCTGTAGCGCTGAATATCTAGATAGCCACCTTTAAAATGATAGACATTATGAGTCCCAAACAAAATCGTGCTCTGGCACGATGCTGATATTATTATAGGGTCCTCCCCTAAACTCCAGGCTATGTTTGCTCATGGGGCCCAAATAATAGGCATTTGATAGTAGAAAACTAATTTGATATGCAATTTTGGGGCCAAGTGCATGGGGGTCGTCTGACCACATAGACTCCCCCCTAAACCAATGGCATTTGGGGCTCAAATAAAATGAATGTGAGAATGGAACACGGAGCTGATATTTTTGGAGGGCTAAGTGCTAGGTTGTTCCCCCACCCTACATACCCATACTAACATAGAGCGTTAATAAGCCCACAAATAACCCCATACAGGACATATTAACCGACCATAGCAATATAAGGCTCAAGTGGAAGGTATTTGAGAGTAGAGCACCACTTTGGGTGAAATATCTGATAGGAAATACCAGCATCCCCAAACAGGACTTATTTCTTGACCGTGGAAGTATAAACAAGTAAAAGCGTGCTAAGTTCGGCCGGGCCGAATCTTATATACCCTCCACCATGAATCGCATTTGTCGAGTTGTTATCCCGGCATCTCTTCTTAGGCAAAAAGGATATAAAAAAAGATTTGCTCTGCTATTAGAGCGATATCAAGATATGGTCTGGTTTGGACCACAATTAAATTATATGTTGGAGACCTGTGTAAAATGTCAGCCAATTCGAATAAGAATTGAGCCCTTTGGAGGCTCAAGAAGTAAAATAGAGAGATCGATTTATATGGGAGCTGTATCAGACTATAGACCGATTCAGACCATAATAAACACTTATGTTGAAGGTCATGCGAGGATCCGTCATACAAATTTTCAGGCAAATCGGATAATAATTGCGACCTCTAAAGGCTAAAAAAGTCAAGATCCCAGATCGGTTTATATGACAGCCATATCAGGTTATGAACCGTTTTTATCCTTATTTGACACAGTTGTTGGAAGTTAGAATAAAATACGTCATGCTAAATTTCAGCAATATCGGATAGGAATTGCCCCTCTAGAGGCTCAAGAAGTCAAGACCCAAGATCGGTTTATATGACAGCTATGTCCGATTATGGGCCGATTTGAACCATACTTGGCACAGTTGTTGGATATCATAACAAAAATGTCGTGGCAAATTTCATTTCAATCGGATAAAAATTGCCATCTCTAGAGGCTCAAGAAGTCAAGACCCAAGATCGGTTTATATGGCAACTATATCAGGGTAATGAACCGATTTAAACCATACTTGGCACATTTGTTAAATATCATAACAAAACATGTCATGTTTGGCACAGTAGTTGGATATCATAACAAAACACGTCGTGCAAAATTTCATTCCAATCGGATAAGAATTGCGCCCCCTAGAGGCTCAAGAAGTCAAGACCCAAGATCGGTTTATATGGCAGCTATGTCAAAACATGAACCGATTTAAACCATACTTGGCACAGTTGTTGGATATCATAACAAAACATGTCGTGCCAAATTTCATTCCAATCGGGTAAGAATTGCGCTCTCTAGAGGCTGAAGAAATCAAGACCCAAAATCGGTTAATATGACAGATATATCAGGTTATGATCCGATTTAAATCATACTTGGCACAGTTGTTGAATATCACAACAAAACATGTCGTTTTTGGCAAAGTAGTTGGAAATCATAACAAAACACGTTGTGCAAAATTTCACTCCAATCAGATAAGAATTGCGCCCTTTAGAGGCACAAGAAGTTAAGACCCAAGATCGGTTTATATTACAGCTATGTCCGGTTATGGACCGATTTGAACCATACTTGAAACAGTTGTTGGATATCATAACAAAATACTTCGTGCAAAAATTCATTCAAATCGGATGATAATTACGCCCTCTAGAGGCTCAAGAATTCAAGACCCAAGATCGGTTTATATGGGAGCTATATCAGGTTCTGGACCGATTTGAACCGAACTTGGCACAGTTGTTGGATATCATAACAAAACATGTCGTGCCAAATTGCATTCCAATCGGGTAAGAATTACGCTCTCTAGAGGCTGAAGAAATCAAGACCCAAGATCGGTTAATATGACAGCTATATCAGGTTATGAACCGATTTAAACCATACTTGGCACATGGACCGATAAGGCCCATTTACAATACCAACCGACCTACACTAGTAAGAAGTATTTGTGCAAACTTTCAAGCCGCTAGCCTTACTCCGTCGGAAGTTAGCGTGCTTTCGACAGACAGACGGACGGAGGGACGGACGGACGGACATGGCTAGATTCACAATGTCAATGATCAAGAATATATATACTTTATGGGGCCTCAGGCGAATACTTCTAGTAGTTATAAACAGAATGACTAAATTAGTATACCCTCATCCTATGGTGGAGGGTATGAGAAAGGGAGTGAAAAAGGCGCAGCGGAGCGGGCCCCGTCCACCTCATACCTATGTATGGTCCGATCTGAACCATGTTTGGATCGGATGTCGGGAGGCTTAAAACCACTCAACGTTTTAAATATCAGCGAAATAAATGCAGCTATTATGGATTTAAGATCCTTAATCTGCTGATCGGTCTATATGGCAGCGTTCCAAATATGGTCCGTTTTGGCCCATTCAAAACATAACCTGCGTACAGCGAAAAAGGAATATCCCTGCCAACTTTAAGCACAATATTTCAATTTTTGAAGGCTGTAGCGTGATTACAACAGACAGGCGGTCAGACGGACGGAGAGATGGACGGACAGACGAACGAACAGATGGGCGGACATCATCAAAACGCCTTAGAATTTTAGGACTACCCAATATAAATGCACTTTGTAGGGTTGGAAGTGAATATTCCGATGTGTTACAAACAGAATGACTCTACGAGTATACCCCCTATCCTATGGTGGTGTATATAATAATAAAATATTTTCTTTGTATACTACCCTTCTTCAATCACAACTATGTTTATTCATACTTAAATTTTTTGCAAAGGTCATAATTAAACTTCTGATAACAAATCTAATAAATTATAAAGCTTTTATCCCTTTTTCTTGGGTTATAGCATAACAAAGAAATCTCAAGTTGTGTGAAGTGAATATTTTTGGTAAAGTTGAAAGTCAACATTACATAAATATCAAACTCCTGTATAGAGATGATGATGCTGATAGCAGCAGCATCAGCAGCAGCAGCATAGTTGTGGGAATTTCAAATCCCAAGTAAGTACTTGAGATTATTTTATCTGTGTGTGTGTGTAACGGACAACATAACCTTACATATCTCCTCTTAATTTATTAAAAGGCATATTTATATTTTGAAACAAGGTCACTACTCCCTTTTGAAGACTTCCTCAACTGCCCCGACACACATTCTCGTATAGTACAACATGGTACTTTTGTTACATTTGTTTGCATTAATCCCTTGGCAAGTTATTAAGCGCTCAGCCTTTGCAATAGTTGCAAAAAAAAATGCGTGTGGTCGGGATCCGGGAACTCATATTTTATCTAAATTGTGTAAATTTCTTTGCTCTTAAATATGCATAAAATCCATTATTTATGTACATAAGAAAAACACTTGGAAATATCTTTTTGTGGGGGGGCGGAGGGGGGTAAGCCACAATACAACAACCAAATGAACAGCAAACCGACCATATGCCACGGTCTGGTAGCATCAATAAACAGCAACAACAACAACACCATTATCATTGCCATCAACTGGAACAATAACAGCAACATCACCAGCATCAGCATTAGCAGCAACAACATCAAAAATATTGAGATAAGAAATAACCCTTTCACCGCATCTGAAGAACTTTATAAACACTTTGTGTTTTGGCAAAATTGAAAAACTTGCAAACACAAAATATGGCCATTATATTCTGGCCAACAACAAGAGTTGGGCTAAACACTCAAACAGCAGTATATAAATGATGGCCTAAAAGGGAAATCTTATAAAAACTCTCTTAGTGCAGTCTAGAGGGCTCTTTGGCAAAACAAAAACTAATTTCTCGAAGACAAGTGAAATACTGTCTTCCCTAATGGAAACAGACAGCCTTTGATTGAGTCATTTTTCTTTTTCTCATTGTACACCTCCAGCGTTTCATCATTCATTTGTGTGCTGGCCCTTGAATGTAAAACCTTAGACTTTGCCTTTGACTGTTTCTCTTTAACGGCGTGTTCAACAAAACAATAACAAGAGTAATTTATTCTTCCGCTGTTTCATTATTTTCGAAGTGTAAGTACAATTTCAGTTAACCGGAAGCCAAAGACAGTCGAAGGAAGTAGGGAATATTATGAGCAAATAACTGTCAGCAAAGCACACACACACACACACACACATCAACACCACCATTCGCACTCTTAAACATACTCAGGCCGAAGACATTAAAACTCTCCCACGCACAGCAGTCGAAGTAAAGCTACAGCCCGCATCAAATGAGTTATCACATTGTTAATCATCTCTCTCGCTCTGTTGAGTTTGCAATTTGGGGAGAGCCTTGATTGATTTTGGCTGTTAGCATCGCCCATTTAAAGGAAATTCTGAATAAATAAATGTTTGTTTTGTATCTCTCCTTCGGTGTCTTGATTGAAGCAATTTGTTTTTTTTTCTTTTGATGAGTGGGAGTAATTCAAACGACACTGACTGTATGCTCATGTCTGTGTCGCTCATTTCCAAGACATCAGCAACTCATGACATCATCTTTATCTTTGTTGTCAGCAAAGTAGCAACAACATAAACAACTTGTTAGCTTGTTTTGTTGCTTCGAGGCAAAGTTTGCTTTTAAGTGCTTTAAAGAACGTCCTCGGGTGCGTTTAGTCTGGAAAAAGGCTTTAAGTGTATGAATTTAATTTTGAAAAATTTTAGTTATTGCATAACAAGTTTGACCGGGCCGAATCTTATATACCCTCCACCATTGATCGCATTTGTCGAGTTCTTTCTCGGTATCTCTTTTGAGACAAACAAAGGATAAAAGAAAGGAATTGCTATGCTAATTGAATTGAGTGTTGGAGACCACAGTAGAAAGTCTATGTGTAAAATTTCAGCGAAATCGAACAAGAATTTGACCTCTTAGGGGCTCAAAAAGTAGAATAGTGAGATCGGTTTATATAAGAGCTGTGTCAGGCTGAAGATCGATTCCGACCAAATATGGCACGTATATTGAAGGTCATGGAAGAAGCCATTGTACAAAATTTCAGCCAAATCGGATAGGAATTGCGCCCTTTAATGGGTCAAGAAGTCAAGATCCAAGATCGGTTTATATGGCAGCTATATCAGGTTATGGACCGATTTACACCGTACTTGGCACAATTATTGGACATCATAACGAAACACCGCATGGAAAATGTCAGACAAACCGGATTAGAATTGCATCCTCTAGTGGTTCAAGAAGTCAAAATCCCACATCGGTTAATATGGCAGCTATATCAAAACATGGACCGAATTTGTGCAAAATTTCAAGCGGCTAGCTTTACTACTTCGAAAGTAAGCGTGCTTTCGACAGACAGACACAGACGGACAGACAGACATACCGACGGACGGACGGACGGAGGGACGGACGGACATGGATAGATCGACTTAAAATGACGTAACGATCAAGAATATATTGGTGATGAGAAATTTACAACTACCTTGCCGCTGAGATGGTCCAAAACTGCAAGAAAATTCTAAGTTTTGCTCTAATTATACCCTCCACCATAGGATGGGGATTTACTAATTTCGTCATTCTGCTTGTAGCACCTCGAAATATGCGTCTGCGATCCCATAAAGTATATATTGAGTTGCCCAAAAAGTAATTGCGGATTTTTTAAAAGAAAGTAAATGCATTTTTAATAAAACTTAGAATGAACTTTAATCAAATATACTTTTTTGACACTTTTTTTCTAAAGAAAGCTAAAAGTAACAGCTGATAACTGACAGAAGAAAAAATGCAATTACAGAGTCACAAGCTTTGAAAAAATTTGTCAACGCCGACTATATGAAAAATCCGCAATTACTTTTTGGGCAACTCAATATATACTTTATGGGATCTCAGACGCATATTTCGAGGTGTTACAAGCAGAATGACGAAATTAGTATACCCCCATCTTATGGTGGAGGGTATAATTAGAGCATAACTGGGAATTTTCTTGCGGTTTTGGACAATTTCAGCGGCAAAATCGTTGTAAATTTTCTCATCACTTTAAATTATGCATCAACTTTAGGGGCCTGACAAGAGGCGCCCGCACCCAAGGCCTATAAATTTACGATCTCGTTAACCCCTCAAGTAAATATCTCCAGCCGTTCTCAAACGGCAGATTGTTAACTAGTTTTTTATACCCACCACCTAAGGATGGGGGTATATTCATTTTGTCATTCCGTTTGCAACACATCGAAATATCCATTGATCAGCGTAAAAATTTAATCCGTCCGTCTGTAGGTTGGAATCACGCTTCAGTCTTTAAAAATAGAGATATTGAGCTGAAACTTTGCACATGCTTTTGTTGTCCAAGCAGTTCGAAGATGGGCTATATCGGACTATATCTTGATATAGCCCCCATATAGACCGAACCGCCGATTTAGGGTCTTAGGCCCATAAAAGCCACATTTATTGTCCAATTTTACTGAAGTGAATGACAGTGAATTGTGTTAGGCCCTTCGACATCCTTCTTTAATCTGACCCAGATCATTCCAGATTTGAACATAACTGCTATATAGACCGATCTCTCGATTTAAGCTGCGCATTTATTGTCCGATATCGCCGAAATTTGGGACAGTGAGTTGTGTTAAGACCTTCGACATCCGTCTTCAATTTGGCTCAGATCGGTCCACATTTGGATATAGCTGTCATATAGACCGATCCGCCGATTTAGGGTCTTTGGCCCATAAAATTCACATCTATTATCCAATTTGCTGAAATTTAGGACAGTGAGTTGTGTTAGGCCCATTAACCTTCATCGTTTATTTGGCCCAGATCGATCCAGATTTGGATATAGCTGCCATATAGACCGATCTCTCGGTTTAAGGTTTTTGGCCCATAAAAGGCGCATTTATTGTCCGATGTCGCTGAAATTTGGGACAGTGGGTTGCGTTGAGCCCCTCGACATACTTCTGCAATATCGCACAGATTGGTTCAGATTTGGATATAGCTGCCATATAGACCTATATCTCGGTTTTAGGCTTTGGGTCCATAAAAAGCGAATTTATTGTCCGATATCGCTGAAATTTGAGACAGTGAGTTTAGTCAGGCTCTTCGACGTCCTTCTCGAATTTGGCCCAAATCGGTCAATATTTGCATATAGCTGCCATATAGAATGGTTTTTTGTTTTGGACCCATAAAAGGCGCATTTATTGTCCGAATTCGCCGAAATTTGTTACAGTGCTATGTATTAGGCTCTTCGACATTTTTCTGCAACTTGGCCCAAGTCGGTCCAGATTTGGATATAGCTGCCATGTAGATACAACTACTAAAAAGATCACTATTTTGTTATATGCAATTGAATGACCTGTACTTATAAGTATTTGCTCCAAATCCGAACATATTTCGATATAACTGCTATAAGGTATGAAATTTTCACTGAATTTTGATGAAAGGTGGTTTACATATATACGCGAGGAGGTGGGTATCCAAAGTTCGGCCCAGCCGAACTTAACGCCTTTGTAATTGTTTTTAAATCATACTACATTGCCATATTAAACGATTTTCTGTGGTAAAATACTAATTTGCCAGTCTATATATTTGGGGCGGTGGCGATAGTTCTTACCATGTTAAAGTCTTGAACAAAAAATTGTTGCCCAGCAACACGTCGTTTGGTCTCGTCTATCGGTGAGCTAAAACTGGTTGCAACCTTATCGTTAAAATTTGCAACTCCTGCTTTCATGCTGAATGTTATAATTTCGGGGCTTTGGCGGCCTACACATTAATTAAATCACACAGTGTTCCGTTGGGTCATTATAATAGATAATCGTTTTGGGGTGAGGTGGTCCGCTACATATATGAGCAGAATAATGATATCAGATTCGCAGTACACAACCTTATATCTTTAATTTAACCTCATATTGTCATGATTGGTGTATACAGACGTTTGGTGGAGAGCGTCTATTTGAGGCCACTGCCACTTGAGCACAATTTTGAATGACGTTCTCAACTCAAAAAAATGTATCACTTGATTCCCCATTGTTTTAATAGGTCAAATAGCCTATTGGAGGAGATTTTAGGAGGTAAAACACCACCTAGGTTCTTGGACACAAGGTTTAATGTCATATTCGTAATCTGTTCTCAAATGCCTACCATTTGAGTTTTATAAAGCTATAATTGAGTAGTAACTTGGGGAGCTTATCGGGGATGGGGCGACTATCAATTACTTGGACCTCGTTTTTTATGTCATATTCGTAGTCTACTCCCGAATACCTTTCTATTGAGTTCAAAATTGATATATACGTCCAATATGTCTATTTGGAGCAGTTTTCGGGCTTGGGCTACCCCTTGGATACTTGAACCCAAGTTTTTAAAGGGCATTCGCTTTCTACTCTTCAATATATTTTATTTAATACCCATATTGTCCCTATCGGTCAACTTTTGATTTTGGGTGGCGTTTTTGTGACAATTTTTGTCCTTTTCTGAAATCTTATGTTTTTGAACATTTTGGTAAAAAAATAGGGGTTACAAACACTGCGCTCGTTGAACACTAAAGGAAAACCATGTCAACCGTTTTGAAGTCTGTATACCTTATCTTATGTAAAAGAAGGCCTTGCTACTATTCGTCTCTGCAGCACTAAAATGTTAGAACTCCTTTCTGTTAATACCCATATAACATTTCTAAGGCTGATAACGGTAACTTGGTTTTGCATGAATTACCAGCAAAAGATATGCACAAGCATTTTGCTATAAATGTTAAAACTACTTTCAAAAAAACACCAGAGTACATAAATAGTAAGGGGATTAAATGGCAATAAACACAAAACCGGCATAACTACATATGTTTATTGGTTGCTGATGATGGCAGATACGAGTTTGATTGCTCTTCTAGAGAAAATTCATGGCCAATATAAATGGCCTAACCAATGTTTCAACTCACACTCTTAACTTTAGATAATAGCTGGCAAAAACTCTCTAGAATTAAACTACTGTGGGAAGTGTAGGTAGGTTTGCATGAGAATACCAATGAGTTTTTCCAGTGGTGTCGAACAACATTTGATGCAAACCTTTCTCAATCTGTTCGATCTTAGCTAACTCTTTCTCTCGATTTTTCAAATTTATTGCCTCACATGCACTTTCACACATTTGTATCTTTTTTTTTTCCTTCTTTAGACTATCTGCCTTGATTCCCATTCTGATGATTGATCCCTGCCATAAGTCTTTCAGTCTCATATCTGTTAAATAATGTCTGCTAGCAGTTGGTGCAAAATTTCTATGCAAATCTATTTCAAATTACCTTCAAAGATTTACTAAACTCTTCGTTGAGAGAAAAAAAAAGATAAGCAACATATTGAATTTTGTTCTTTGTTTCTCTAACTCGTAAAGTCAAAGGGTAGATTAGGAAAATGCCTTTGCTTATTGCTATTCTCTTTTCGTTTTACTTTTAAATTACCAGGGCGTATGATTAATGGAATTCGGTTTCTGGCCAGGATATGTGATATATTCACTTTATGGCATTCTTATGGCTTTTTGATGTTTTAAGACAGAAAACCTTGCTCTACAGATTTCATTTGAAATAGATTGCGCGTGTGTGTGTGTGTGTGTAGTCATGTTCCAGTGTGAGTGAGTGTTACCAATTTAATAAGAATGTTATTGCACCATGTCTGACGAATAAGTGATGTGTTTTCACATTAGAATAACTCATACGCTTAGATGGGTGAAATAGAAAGAACAACAAGTAAAAACGTGAGCGAATTTTGAGTGGGTACTACACCATGGATTCTACTAAAAATGTATTCAAATGCAAATTAATTGAAGGCATATGTAATCTTTTTGTTCAGAATTTAATTTAAGATTCCTGCGGTTGTAGAATACAAATCGGGAGATTGGTTGATATAGGAGCTGTATCAGATTGTAGACCAATTTCGAGGATACTAAGTATACTTGCTGGAAGCCATAACAAAACACTGAATGCAATATTTAAACAGGACAAAATTATGATTTCTAGGGGTCTCAAGATCTCAAATATTGAGATCGGTTTAAATGGGAGCTAATCAGGTCATATAACGATTTGGATTATATATGGCACTTTTATTTAAGGTAGAAGAACATAATGTTGAAACTAAGCTCTATCGGAAATAAGCTCAAACGAAAAATTCTACTCAAAATTTGTGCTCAACAAAAAAAATTTCAGTGAAATTTAGTCTTTGAAAAAAATTTCACTGAAATTTTGTTTTTAGAAAAATTATTGAAATTTCGTCTTCAGAGAATATTTCGCTGAAATTTTGTCTTTAGAAAAAATTAACTGAAATTTCGTCTCCAGAGAATATTTCACTGCAAATTGTCTTTGGAAAAAACATATCAAGGGGCTGAACCTTACTCTTTGTCCCAAATTTCGGCAACATCGGATAATTAATGCGCCTTTTATGGGCACAAAGCCATAAATCGAGTGCTCGGTCTGCATGGCAGCTATATCCAAATCTGGAACGATCTGTGCCGTATTCCAGAAGTATGTCAAGGGGCTTAATTTAACTCACTATTCCAAATTTTGGCGACATAGGACAATAAATGCGCCTTTTATGGGCCCATAACCTTAAATCGAGAGATCGATCTATATGGCAGCTATATCCAAATCTGGACCGATTTGTGCCATATTCCAGAAGTATGTCGAAGGGCCTAATACAACTCACTGTCCCAAATTACTGCAAAATCGTATTATAAATGTGGTTTTTATGGGCCTAAGACCCGAAATCGGCGGATCGGTCTATATGGCAGCTATATCCAAATCTCTACCGATCTGAGCCAAATTAAAGGAGAATATCGACTGACCTAACGCAACTTACTGTCCCAAATTTCAGCAAATTCTGATAATAAATAGGTCTTTTATGGGCCTAAGACCTTATGTCGGAGGATCGATCTATATGGCAGCTATATCCAAATCTGGACCGATATGGGCCAAATTAACGAAGGATGTCGAGGGGCCAAACGTTACTCACTGTCCCAAATTTCAGCAAAATCGAATAATAAAAGTGGCTTTTATGGGCCAAAGACCCTAAATCGGCGGATGGGTCTATATGGCAGCTATATCCATATCTGGACCGATCTTGGCCAAATTAAAAAAGTATTTCGAAGGGCCTAACGCAACTCACTGTCCCAAATTTCGGCAAATTCGGATAATAAATGTGGCTTTTATGGATAATAAATGGGGCTGTATCAAGATATAGTCCGATATAGCCTATCTTCGAACTTAGCCTGCTTACGGACAAAAAAAGAACCTGTGCAAAATTTTAGCTCAATATCTCTATTTTTTAAGACGGTAGCGAGATTTCAAATGACAGATGGACGGACATGGCTAGATCGTCTTAGATTTTTAAGCTGATCGAGAATTTATATACTTTATAGGGTCGGAAATGGATATTTCGATGTGTTGTCAACGGAATGACAAAATGAATAAAAATCAGAAAGTGCTTCTGAGTCGATCGGTATATTTATTAATGGGTCTAGCTCTTCTTCTTCTCAGCGCAGCAAACAAATGCACAAATCTATACCACATTGGTGGTGTAGGGTATAATGAATAGCTAGCAGGCAGTGGGCCGAGCTGGGTTAGTGTGATATCTACATACGTCGAAAAGCGTCAAACTATGGTTGGTGTTTTTATACCCACCACCATAGGAGGGGGTATACTAATCTAGTCATTTCGTTTGAAACACCTCGAAATATTCGTCTACGACCCCATAATTTCTTGATCGTCTAGACGTTCTGAGTCGATATAGACAAGTCCGTCCGTTCGTCTGTCGAAATCACGATACTTAATATTAACGTTAATATTAACGAAATCACTATACTTAATATTAACGTTAGTCGTTGGGGATTTGAATTGGGCCATATCGGTACAGATTTGGATAAGGCTCCCACATAAACCGATCTCTCCACTTGATTTCTTGAGCCCTTACAAGCCGCAATTGTTGCACGAATTGACTAAAATTTAGCACATAGTGTTCCGTTATGACTTCCAACAACTGTAGCCAGTACGGCCCAAATCGGTCTATAGCCTGATATAGCTCCCATATAACCCGATCTAACGATTTACTTCTTGAGCCCCCACAAGCCGAAATTTTTTTCCGATTTTGCTGAAATTTTGCATGTAGTGTTCCGTTATGACTTCCACCATTTGCGTTAAGTACGATTTGAATCGGTCTATAACCTAATATAGCTCCCATATAAACCGATCTCTCGATTTAACTTCTTAAACCCTAACAAGCCGCAATATTTGTCCGATTTGTCTGAAATTTTGCATGCGGTGTTTTGTTACAACTTCCAACAGCTATGCTAAATACGGTCCAAATCAGTCTATAACCTGAAATAGTTTCCATGTAAACCCGTCTTTCGATCATCCTTGTTCGGTTCCCAGAAGCTTTAATTTTTGCAGCTTTGACAGAAGTTTGATATGAATTGAATAAAATTATGGCCTTCAACTAAATTTATTTTGTATAATTTTTTTAGCAGAATCCATGGTGGTGGGTTCTCAAGATTCGGTCCGGTCGAACTTCGCTCGCTTACTTGTTGTATCGTCGGGCTTTACTACTCCATTTCATAGAAAGAGGGTGCAGATATTTATCCGCCACTATGGATATACACCTAAGCTAGTAATCGGCTTGTTGTGCGCTCTAAAAAGTAACCTCTAAAAAGAAAATTTTAAGTTAGGAATTCCGTGCTAATTACAAAATCCATAATTGTTTTCAATACCACTCCCCTAAGTTGGTTCAGGTCTGATATTGTGTCTCCACTTAAGTACCGGTATCTGTTGAACGCGAAAGCCGGGCAATGCCAAAGGAAATTCTCCAACGTCTCATCATCTTCCCCGCATGCCCTACACATGATATCACTTTCCGCACCGATTTTACATAAGTGAGCTCGTAGTCCTATGTGTCCCGTTATGATACCAATAGCTATACTGACCTCATTTTTGCTACCTTTCAGTAATAGCCTCAACTTCTCACGATCTGGATCCCCCCATAAGATTTTCGCCGTCCTACCGACCGTTTCGCTGTTCCACAATGTTGCATGCGCATTCGTCGCCCACTCCCTTATCTCGAACTGCGTCGACCCGAAAGGCTTCGGTTGAACCAAATTTATTGACAGCAGTCCTCTGGCCTTCACCGCCAAATCGTCTGCCCTTTCATTTCCCCTTACTCCGTTATGGAGTGGATTTTGCCATCCTCAGAGAAGGCGTAAATCTCCTTCTTACAATACAAGACTGTTCCTGACCTTACCGCCCTGGTAGTTATTGCCCTTATGGCAATTTTACTGTCGGTAAAGATGTTCACACTCGACGTCCTCGCGTTATCACCACACCACTTCACGCATTCCGTGATCGCCCGGATCTCCGCCTACAAGACCGTATCATGATCAGGCAGTCTAAGACAGATCTCAGTTCCTGTGTTCTCAATGTAAACCACCAGGCCGACTCTGTCCTCTAGCTTTGTTCCGTCCCTGTAACATCTTCCAGATGGCAGTACTAGTATTGCCATCTTCCAGATGGCATTACTATCTTCCAGATGGCAAGACAAGGGTTCCGTCAATCCAAGACTGTGCCTCTGGCAGCAGTGCCTCCCACTCGACTTCAAGGTTCATCTCAGGTATCCGATCGGAAACCTTTAGCTTTTCTTCCAGGTTTCCTATCGTCGCCTCGATTATACTGCGATGATACGAGCTGCTCCCATCCTCAATCCATTCTCCCATCGCCTTAAGTCCCATCGTCGCCTTGATTATACCGCGATGGTATGAGCTGCTCCCATCCTCAATCTATTCTCCCATCGCCTTAAGTCTCATATCCGCAGTGGCTGCCTCACACTTAATCTCAACGGTTCGGATATCTAGAATAGTCTCCAGAGCCCTAGTGGGCGTGGTCCTCATCGCTCCGCCTATGTCAAGACAACATGTTCCCTGAACCTGTTGTATGGTCCATATGTTGCACCTTTTCTCCATAGCAGTCCATCAAACTACTGAGGCGTAACTAAGTATTGGTCTAATCACGCTCCTGTAGAGCCAGTGGACTACCCTCGGATTCAGGCCCCATTTCGGGCCTACGGCCCATCTACATAGTGCCCAACATCTGTGAGCCTTCTCAGTACGCTCCTGAATGTGACACTTCCAATTCAGTTTCCTGTCCAAGATCACACCTAAGTATTTGACCTTGTCAGATATCGAAATCGTCTTATTGAGGAAACGTGGTGCGATAAATTGACCCACCTTCATCTTCCTCGTGAACAGGCATATTTCAGTCTTCTCTGGGTTAACATTGAGACCTCGGAGTCTAGCCCAATCATATGCCATATGTAAGACCCTTTCGGCCCTTCTGCATAGATCGTTCGGGGTTAGAATACCCCTAAGAAGTCTTATAAATTCGTCTGCGTAGCATACGGTCAGCATCCGTAGAAGGTCATTTATGGTGGTCACCCATAGGAGTGGAGATAAAATGCCCCCTGTGGCGTGCCCTAAGCCACTTTCTCCCTTATATTTATGCCATGGGACACATAATTTATACACCTGTTCCTTAGCATATGGTTTATCCAGTCTCTAAGGACCGGGTTCAGACGGTACTGGTCTAAGGATTAGATCAGTGTGTCGCTCCGCACATTGTTTATCATGGTGGCCACAATACGTTCCATGGTTTTGAGTAGAAAGGACGTAAGGCTTATAGGTCTGTAGGCCTTTGCCTTGCCGGGCTTGAGTATAAACACCACCCTTGCCTCCTGCCAGGCTTTCGGAGTATATGCAAGTCCTAGGCACGCAGTGAAAATGTTGGCCAGATGAGGCGCCAGATAGGCTGCCTCTTTCTTAGAGCAGGTATCTCAAAAGCTAAATTTTTTAAAAAGAATTATCCCATTTGCCTAAGCCTTATTCTATTTCAAGTTCATATTTTCATGTTCAAGTAAGTTTTGTCTTAAGAAAAACATTGATTTATGTATTTGCCAGGATTCGAACCCAGGTTTCAAATGTAAATGCCTGACGTCAAAGTGATCTTCTTGAATGATTTTACTTCTGTTTGTTTTCTGGAATAAATTATCAGCAAAACTTAGTAAAATTCAATTGAACCCGGTGCCGTATACGTAATATTCTGCTTGGATCAAGTAACTCATACGGCCCATATATCACTCATATCAAATTGCAGCCAGTGGCTTTAAAGCAAATTTTTTTAAAAAGAATAATCCCATTTGTCAAAGACTTATTCTATTTTCAAGCAACGCTTTAGATTTTTCAATATATTTACAATTCTGCATGGTGCATACTTAAATTTCCAACCAGACTACCTTGGGAATATTAAATCACATCCTACTTCATCATCAGCTTCGTATTGTCTATAACACCCACGTGTATGTTTTTGCAACCTTTGCCATTAATGCCTTAACAGAGAAAAAAGGAAATTTATGGCATTTTTGTCTTCACTGTTTTTTGTTTTTTTTTTGTCCCTTTATGCAACAATGCTCTCTTGTTGTCGTTATTACAACTGATTTAGCTTGCCAAAAATATGTACTTCCCCACTTTTATGGAGAAACATTAAATTTATATTCGCATAATATTTTGTTTACCTTAAATCCTTCGCAATATATTTGCACCTCCGCCCACCGTTGAAAAAATGAAACAACTAACAAACATACATCAAGGACCTGATGAAAAATATGAGAATATGTAAAAAGTGCCATCAAGAAGAGCATGGAATTGCGCTCAGCAATGGATTTCATATAATGATGCGGATATGAAAAACATGGGTAGCTACCCTAGCAGAAAAAAAAAACCAAATAAAAAACAAATGCTCGGCGAAATAAACAGTATTTAAATGGAATGCATAAAATGGTTGTAGTTGTTGTTGTTGTTGTTGCTATTGCCGCTGTGTTGAAACCTAGTAGAATATAGCGTTGAATATGAATTTTATGAACAGTGAGTGACACAGACGCACTTAGGTGCATTCATCATCATAATCATCAGCCATCTGACTCATCTGCGTAAGCGTATGTACGAGAAATCTCTGCCAGCGCATGGGGAATGTCGAAGGTCGTCACAGAAAATGTTGTTTGTTGTTTGTGCAACTCATAGTACATGGTGTGTGTATGTGTGGGTTTCTACATCAGCATAGCAAAGATATGTCATATGAGAGTTTATACAGGGAAAGTATATTAAAATATTTATGAAAATAAATATTTAAAACTGTTTTTTATTAAAATTGGTTTGAGAAAATGAAAAATGTTAAGACAAACTTAAATCAAAAGACATTTCCAAGGTTGATAAGAATAACTGATAAATTTGTTTCTAATATATGCTGGACAGCATGGGTGCGAAGCAGGTGCCCAATGCGTTTTACGATGTAGGATGGAAGACTTACGAATATATAAAAATAAATTTTTGTTATAGACATCTAAGACCGTTGAAATTATGTCTTATGCCAATATATTGATTATTATACTCACCATCATGGAGTAAGGGTCATACTGATCTCGTCATACCTTTTTAACACACCAAGTGTAGGTTAACATGAGTAGCCCGCCATCAAAATTAGTTCACTTGTCGGCCAGTCAAGCCATATGTGTTATTCAAATAAAATTTTATTTGAAAATCAATCAAATAAAAACTCAAACAAATAAAACAAGTTCGGACGGGCCGAATATTATATACCCTCCACCATGGATCGCATTTGTCGACTTCTATGCGCAGTATCTCTTTTTAGGCAAACAAAGAATATTGAATAAGAACTGTTATGCTATTGGAGCTAAATATATCAAGTTATAGTCCGATTCGGACCATAAATGACCAAATTTTAAGTGAATAGCTTAACTCCATCGAAAGTTAGCGTGCTTTCGACAGGCAGACGGACGGACATGGCTAGTTCGACCTAAAATGTCATGACGATCAAGAAAATGTATACATTTTGGGGTCTTTAATGAATATTTCGAGGAGTCACAAACAGAATGACGAAATTAGTGTACCCCCATGCTATTGTGGAGGGTATAAAAATGCATTAATATATTACGGGAGCGATATCTTAACATGTAACTGACAATCCTCCCGAATCTGCACCAATAAGGAGCCGTTCGAAAATAAAGGGTTATTTTCAACAGACAGACGAATAAAAGGGTCGAAGGATGGACAGACGAAAGGCCGGTAAAACGGAGGGAAGGACGGGCAAGAGAACGTACGGAAACACGCGGAAAGACAGAAAAGGGCCGGACGGAATGACGTTCGGTAGGACGGACGGAAGGATGAACGGAAGGACTGACGGAAAGACTCTACGTCGAATGGATAGACGAAAAGACGGACAGAAGGACAGTAAAAAAATCGAATGGAAGAAAAGCCGAGAGTAGGCGGAAGGATGAACGATAGAACGGACGGAATGACGAACGTAAGAGCGACTGGAAAAACGATAGGAAGGATGGACAGACGAAAAGACGGGCAGAAGGACGAAAACAATGACAATACGACGAAAGGATAATTGGAAAGATAGACGAACAGATGGATTGTCAGATCGACGGGAAGAAGGATGATCAGAAGGACGAACTGAAGGATTTACGGATGAAAAGAGGGACAGATGAATGGGCGAAAGAATGGACTGGGGGAAGGACGGAAGTATGGACGGACGGAGAGAAGAATGGACGGACGGACAAATGGTTGGAAGAAGGAGTTGAGAGGGGGATGGAAGGAAGGGACGAAGGAGGGGTGGAAGAAGGAGATGAAGGAGGACGGAAGGAAGGGACGGAAGGAGGGACGGAAGGAGGGACGGAAGGAGGGACGGAAGGAGGGACGGAAGGAGGGACGGAAGGAGGGACGGAAGGAGGGACGGAAGGAGGGACGGAAGGAGGGACGGAAGGAGGGACGGAAGGAGGGACGGAAGGAGGGACGGAAGGAGGGACGGAAGGAGGGACGGAAGGAGGGACGGAAGGAGGGACGGAAGGAGGGACGGAAGGAGGGACGGAAGGAGGGACGGAAGGAGGGACGGAAGGAGGGACGGAAGGAGGGACGGAAGGAGGGACGGAAGGAGGGACGGAAGGAGGGACGGAAGGAGGGACGGAAGGAGGGACGGAAGGAGGGACGGAAGGAGGGAAGGAAGGAGGGACGGAAGGAGGGACGGAAGGAGGGACGGAAGGAGGGACGGAAGGAGGGACGGAAGGAGGGACGGAAGGAGGGACGGAAGGAGGGACGGAAGGAGGGACGGAAGGAGGGACAGAAGGAGGAACGGAAGGAGGAAGGAACGGAGGAAGGAACGGAGGAAGGAACGGAGGAAGGAACGGAGGAAGGAATGGAGGAAGGAACGGAGGAAGGAACGGAGGAAGGAACGGAGGAAGGAACGGAGGAAGGAACGGAGGAAGGAACGGAGGAAGGAACGGAGGAAGGAACGGAGGAAGGAACGGAGGAAGGAACGGAGGAAGGAACGGAGGAAGGAACGGAGGAAGGAACGGAGGAAGGAACGGAGGAAGGAACGGAGGAAGGAACGGAGAAAGGAACGGAGGAAGGAACGGAGGAAGGAACGGAGGAAGGAACGGAGGAAGGAACGGAGGAAGGAACGGAGGAAGGAACGGAGGAAGGAACGGAGGAAGGAACGGAGGAAGGAACGGAGGAAGGAACGGAGGAAGGAACGGAGGAAGGAACGGAGGAAGGAACGGAGGAAGGAACGGAGGAAGGAACGGAGGAAGGAACGGAGGAAGGAACGGAGGAAGGAACGGAGGAAGGAACGGAGGAAGGAACGGAGGAAGGAACGGAGGAAGGAACGGAGGAAGGAACGGAGGAAGGAACGGAGGAAGGAACGGAGGAAGGAACGGAGGAAGGAACGGAGGAAGGAACGGAGGAAGGAACGGAGGAAGGAACGGAGGAAGGAACGGAGGAAGGAACGGAGGAAGGAACGGAGGAAGGAACGGAGGAAGGAACGGAGGAAGGAACGGAGGAAGGAACGGAGGAAGGAACGGAGGAAGGAACGGAGGAAGGAACGGAGGAAGGAACGGAGGAAGGAACGGAGGAAGGAACGGAGGAAGGAACGGAGGAAGGAACGGAGGAAGGAACGGAGGAAGGAACGGAGGAAGGAACGGAGGAAGGAACGGAGGAAGGAACGGAGGAAGGAACGGAGGAAGGAACGGAGGAAGGAACGGAGGAAGGAACGGAGGAAGGAACGGAGGAAGGAACGGAGGAAGGAACGGAGGAAGGAACGGAGGAAGGAACGGAGGAAGGAACGGAGGAAGGAACGGAGGAAGGAACGGAGGAAGGAACGGAGGAAGGAACGGAGGAAGGAACGGAGAAAGGAACGGAGGAAGGAACGGAGGAAGGAACGGAGGAAGGAACGGAGGAAGGAACGGAGGAAGGAACGGAGGAAGGAACGGAGGAAGGAACGGAGGAAGGAACGGAGGAAGGAACGGAGGAAGGAACGGAGGAAGGAACGGAGGAAGGAACGGAGGAAGGAACGGAGGAAGGAACGGAGGAAGGAACGGAGGAAGGAACGGAGGAAGGAACGGAGGAAGGAACGGAGGAAGGGACGGAGGAAGGAACGGAGGAAGGAACGGAGGAAGGAACGGAGGAAGGAACGGAGGAAGGGACGGAGGAAAGGACGGAGGAAAGGACGGAGGAAGGGACGGAGGAAGGGACGGAGGAAAGGGACGGAGGAAGGGAATGAGGAAAGGATTACGAATATATATACTTTATGAGGTCTAAGAAGAATATTTCAAGGTGTTACAAACGGGATGACGAAATTACTATACCCCCATCCTATGGTGGAGGTTAGAAAAATATGAATATAAATTATGAAACCTTCGACCAATATTTTGTGGTGGTATACGCGGAATGGGGAAGTTAGTATACACCCATACTCAAATGGTGCGTTAAAAAAGCAGGGAACACTGTGTCTGACCCCCATTAAATTTGGCTCTGCATGAGTGCCAACCGAAGACACTGCTCAAATACACATAAATATCCCCTTGGGCGATATTATCTTGTCTTTTATCGACCATTCAGTCATCTCAATGTATCTATTCTGAAAAAAAGCCTTCCCAAAATTGAGAGCCAGTGTCCCTACCTGAAAATGAACACAACATGTGCTCATGACACTTTCTCCCTTATAAGCAGAGTATCTATAGCAATCGCTAAGGGGGATTTCCATGTATGCCGCCATTGGCCCCCTAGCTCAGAGCCTATTTTCCTTATTGACATTTTGCCTCCTCACTGTCTGTAACCTCTGCTTGGTACAGTAGCTCGACAAATGACAGCACTTAGTTCACCTTGGATCGACTTTTCCTAACATATTCATATCATCGTATTTAGAAGCCCATTCTAGCGCTTAGATAAAAGTCACGGATTATTTTGGAACTCTACACATTCAACAAGTACCTCGAACTCACAGCCTTCAAATTTAAATACCGCCATTATGTTGACATAAATCCTAAATTAACCGGGGTGGAAGTTCTTATCCAAAGATTTCGATTGCGGCTATTTTTATGCCCAAGATTTTTATGTTAATTGCACCATTAAGTGCATAGGAAGAAACTTCCAATCCCTTCACGTCCTTTGTACACTCAAGTTAACCTTTGCTGAGGAGAATATTCGCTGTCGGCAATTCATGATGATCCCATCTCGAATAGGTCTCGTTGTCAGGTTTTTTAAAACCTTCTTCAGTGGAGACCAGGGTATTATCGTCCTCTCATACATTGTACGCCGCCCAGTCTCCCCTGATGACAAAGCAAAAGCTGATGATCTTTTGACGAACCCAAGGAAGAACAAGGTTTTATGTGCCTGTCATGAAATATCTTTAATAGTGCCGGAAATTCTAAACCATTGCTAGCACAGAACATGTTCTCCTTCAACCTGCCCAGTTCATTTAGCCTAAGCGGAACCTTGATTGTAGAGAAGTCTCAATTTCTATCCCAAACACAGCCAATATCCCCCCTTCCTTCCTATCACCTTTAAACTCCAGACAAACTACCGTCCAGAAGGACCATAAATGATAAAGACTCGTTTAAGCTGAATCTCCTACATTACATAGAAGTCCCAAATTTTGACTGAATCGGGTGCAGTTTGGAATCTGAAGTACGCATATACCATTTTTATTTTAATATCATATCTTCAACACCCCAAATAATTTTCCAATTGTTTTTCATAACTTTGTTTGTATATATTAGTGATTTGCTTTGTCTGCTGCAAGTTTCTCTTAAATGGTTCAGTGTGAACTTGTTTTCACCAAAACAGGTTCTCCTATTTTTATTTTGTGCAACGGAAACTGAAGTGTTATGAGTTAAAAATTTTATGCTGTCACCTTGGTGCCGTAACCATTTAAGCTAAATGGATAATCTATGCATAAAACATAAACTCGCATAAGTGTATTCTGCATTCAGTTTTAATATGCACAAAGGGAAGTTTGATAAATAAATGCCATATTTTTAAGTGTGATAATGGGTGCAAAAGCTACGATGATTTTGACAATTAGTTGAAAATTCTTACAAAGTGAATAACTTAGTCAGGAAAAGAAAGATAAATCCATTTGAAGAGAGTATTTCAAATCAAATAATCGCAGTTGATAAACGATTTAATTGTCTTCGTCAATATATAACTTTGTGCATTTGTTTACAACGCTAAGAAGGAGAAAATCTTGACCAATGGATAAGTATACCGATCAGCTTAGAATCATTTACTGATCCGGTTTAGCTATATCCGTCTATCCCACTGTCTGTCCATGTGTTCTTGTTATCAAGGTACTGGTCGCATTTGTTGTCCTATTGACACAAAATTCTGCACAAGGCATTTTTTCGGCCCACAGCCAAACTCTTGTGTCCTATTCTTACAAAATTGAGCATGAGGTGTTTTACTTGACATCCAAGTATGCGTGCAAAATTGGTCTAGATTAAGATATAGCTCAGATATATATCCTTCAGCCGATATGATATATAAGGGCTGTATATGCCACAATTATGGTCCTAAACTTCAAACCTAACTCATATAAGTAATTATTTGTGGACGCTTAATTCAGGTCCTCTGGAGAAGACATCAGTAAGTAAAAGGGTATATAAAATTTTAAATATCGACAAAATTTCAAAGGATTGATTATTTTAAATTCATTAAATAAAAAAATTGTTTTTCATAAAATGTTTATTCAATATTTGCATTTAGGGTTTTATATATAAATATTTCTTGAAAAAAAAATTTTATACTCACCACCGAAGGACGGCGATATATTCATTTTGTCATTCCGTTTACAACACATTGAAATATCTATTTCCGACCTTATATAGTATATATATTCTTGATCGTCGTAAAAATTTAAGATGATCTAGCCATGTCCGTCCGTTCGTATGTTGAAATCTAGCTTACTTACTTTACTTTAATTGGCTATGGCAGAATATTTGTTCCACTAGCCGAATGTAGAATAGCGCTCCAAGCGCCTCGATTTTCTGCGCTCTTTCTAAAATCCCTGACACCAAGTTTCGAGGTGTCTCCCACCACTTGATCTTTTCTTCGGGCTTTTGATATTCCCGGTTAGCGTGTGTTGGCCTTCAAAAGACTTCTTTGCTGGAGCTTCTTCATTCATTCTGACAACATGACCTAGCCACACAGCCGTTGTATTTTGATGCGGGTAACTATGCTATCGTCGTCATACAGCTCGTGGTTAATACGTGGCCTGTATTCTCCATTAACGCAAACTGGTCCATATAGTTTACGAAGAATCTTTCTCACAAATACTCCAAACACTGCCTCATCTGCATTCATAAGATGAGGCAGTGCTTAAAAATAGAGCTACTGAGTCTTCAAAAATTGAGCTATTGAGCTAAAACTTTACTCAGATTCTTTTTATACCCACCACCGAAGGATGGGGGTATATTCATTTTGTCATTCCGTTTGCAACACATCGAAGTATCCATTTCCGACCCTATAAAGTATATATATTCTTGATCACCGTCTAAGACGATCTAGACATGTCCGTCTGTCTGTTGAAATCACGCTACAGTCTTCAAAAATAGAGGTATTGAGCTGAAACTTTGCACAGATTCTTTCCGTTTTAGGGTCTTAGGCCCATAAAAGGCGCATTTCTTGTCCAATGTCGTAGAAATTTGGGACAGTGAATTAAATTAAGCCCCTTGACATATTTCTGCATTATGGCACAGATCGGTCCAGATTTGGATATAGCTGCCATATAGACCGATCTCTCGGTCGCCGAAATTTGGGGCAGTGAGTTGTGTTAGGCCCTTCGACATCCTTTTTTAATTTCACTCAGATCGGTCTAGATTTAGATATAGCTGCCATATAGACCGATCTCTTGATTTAAGGTTTTGGGCCCATAAAAGGCGCATTTATTGTCCGATGTTGGCGAAATTTGGGACAGAGAGTTAAGTTAAGCCCCTACACATATTTTTGCAATTTGGTCTAGATCGATGAAGATTTGCTTATAGCTGCCCTATAGACCGATATCTCGATTTAAAGTCTTGACCCCAAAAAGGGGCATTTATAAGCATAAGACATAAGGTATGCCATTTTCACCGGATTTTGATGAATGGTGGTTAACATTTATACCCGAGGTGGTGGGTATCCAAAGTCCGGCCCGGCCGAACTAAATGCCTATTTACTTGTTTTTTGTTTTTGTTTTTTGGAAAGGATGTTAATTGTTGTCTTTTGAGAAAAAATGGTCGTCTGACAAAATTTTATTAATACTTTTTCTGTAAGAAAACATTTGTTGAAATTTTACTACATGAAAATATATAAAAGTTTTGGTTTACGGAAAATTGTGTTTTTATACCCACCACCGTAGGATATTCATTTAGTCATTCCGTTTCCTACACATCGAAATATCAATTTCCGACCCTACAAAGTATATATATTTCGGATCGTCGTAAAATTCTAAGACGACTTAGCGTTGTTCGTGTGTCTGTCCGACGATCCGTCTGTCCGTCCGTCTGTTGTAATAACTCTAGAGCCTTCAAAAATTGAGATATTGAGCTGAAATTTGGCACAGATATGTCTTTTTGATGCACGCTCGTTAAACTCTTGAACGGGCCAAATCGGACCTTATTTGGATGTAGCTGCTATATAGACCGATATGGTTATAAACCTATTTAGACCATACTTGGCATAGTTGTTGGAAGACGAAGCAAAACAATTCATGCGATATTTCAGCTAAATCTGATAATAATTGCGCACTCTAGAGACTCAATATCCAAGATCGGCATATGTGGCAGCTATATCAGGTTATGAACCGATTTAGACCATAGTTAGCACAGTTGTTGAAAGTCATAACAAAACACCAAAACACAAAATTTCAGCCACATCGGATGAGAATTGCGCTCTGTAAAGGGTTAAAAAGTCAAATCCTAAAATCGGTTTATATTGCGGCTATATCAGATTATGAACCAATTTAAATCATACTAATGACAGTTATTGGAAGTCATTAACAAAACGCTACGTGCAAAGAAGTCAAGTTCCAAGATCGGTTTGTATGTCAGTTGTTGTGAATGTAACATAGACCAATTTGGCCCATTTACAATCCCCAACGACCTACACTAATAACAAGTATTAGTGCAAAATTTCAAGCGTCCAGCTTTATTACTTCGTTATCCTGCTTTCGACAGACGCACAGGGCTAAATCGACTTGGAATATTTTGATAATCAAGAATATGTATATTTTGTTGGGTCTTAGAGCAATATTTCGATGAGCTACAAACTGAATGACGAAACTAGCATACCCCCATCCTATGGTGTAGGGTATAGATAAGTAATATGTGGCGTTCGATCGCCAGCAAATTGATCACTGTGTTCAATTTCCCCTAAATATTTAACTTTCTATTTACTTTTTTCTAAACATCATCGGAATGTCGATAAAAAATAACATCGTTGAAATTTCCTTCAATACAAGTCATCGTTCACGTATGAATGAATTACGAGTTCCTGTTTTATATCAACTTTCCCCCAACATTTCAACAGTGATGAATTCATATATGCGAAAATATTGATATATATGTATATAAAGTATATACGTTATAGAGACACGTATGCTGGTGTTAACTATTACAGGCTTCACACACTTGTATGTAAATACACACCCACATACAGGGTGGCTGATGAATATTGCTACAATGATGAATATTGCTACATTTTTTTTTCGGTGTATGGAATACATTTTTCTTTTATTCATGTTAAATTAAATTATTAAATTAATTATTAAATTATTATTAATTAAATTAATTAATTAATTAATTAAATTAATTATTAAATTATTATTATTAAATAGAAAAAAAGTTATTACATTTTTTTTTGGTAGCGGCTTTCATCAGCCACCCTGTACATAAAAGAATTCCCACTCTTGCTTACCATAGCATATTTGTCTAGCGATCTGGTAACATGTACCCCATGTTGTGATGACACATGGGAAAATGAAAAACAAGAATGAGAGGAATTATGATTTCTGATGTCGTTTAGCCCCCCTAGTCTATTTCTATATGAACGAAAAAAACAAACAAAGAGAAGGAGAATCGAAAAATGTTCATACCATGAATGTTTGTGATGTCCCTTTGAAAGGTATGCCAAACATGTACGGAATAATTTGTGCGAGAACATAAAGTCAATGCTGCCTGTCATAAGGGAAGGTGTGCATTCAAATATTTTCTTTGCTAACATGCATTTGCCTTTGCGTGTAAGTGTGTGTATGTGTGTGTTGCTTGTGCTTAACCCCTGTGTAACAACCAACCTCCATTGGGGGACTATTTTGCTTATTTCCCATTTGTTGTTGACTTCCTTCACAGCAGCATTTGCTCTATTGTTAGTTATAGCATTTAGTCTCTCAGCCAACTCAGTTGTTGTGCATGTAACAACAGTGCAGTTTGCTATTGTTTTGTTTTTTTTTGTCGATGTGACTGCATCTTTGTGGGTGCGTGTGTGTATGCGTGTGTGTGTCTGCTATGTAAATTGCATAATAAATAGTTTGATATGTTTATTTGAACAATAATATACATTTGTTTACGTTTCTACTGAAATGAAACACAAAACACCAGCAGAATAATACAAAAAAAAACTGCTGGAAAAAATTTCTTTATTTATTTGTTCATTTATACGCATTACTTACCCCCAAGGCATTGGTAGAAAAATGCATCAATGATATGGTAAAACAATACACATTTTTTTAAAGAAAAGTAATGTGGAAAATTTGTATTCGAGTTGGTTGGAAATAGATTGCAATACCCCCTACCATAGGATGCGGGCATGCTTATATCGTCTTTCCCTTTGTAACTAATCGAAATAATGAACTGAAACCCAACAAATTTTATATATTTTTGATCATCTTGACATTCAACGTTGTGAAAGTTCTTCTGTTGGTCTGCCTGTCTGTCGAAAGCACGTTCATTTTCGAACGACAAAGCCAGGGGCTGGAATTTTTTTAGATATACTTTTTTTTAGTGCAGATTGTTTGAGATTGTAAATGGACCAAAAAGGTCCATGCTTTGACACAGGTGTCATAAAAAACCCATCTAGAGATTTAACTTCTTGAGCCTCTGGATGGCATTTGGCTGAGATATTGTCCGACAATGTCTTCTATGACATTCAACAGCTATCCCAAGTATGGTCTGAATCGGTTCATTACCTGATATAGCTTCCATATAAACCGATGTCCCGATTATACTTCTTGAGTGCAATTCTTTTCTGATTTGGCTGAAATTTTGACTTCTTGAGACCCCAGAAGCATCAATCGAGAGATAGGTTTATATGAGAGCTATATAAGAATATGGTTAGATTCAGGCCATACTTGGCTTGGATATTGGATGCAATAGCAGAAATTATCGTTCAAAATTTGGACAAAAAATTGCAACATTAAGGGGCTCAAGAAATATAATCGATAATAGATCAGTCTATATGGGAGCTAGGTCAGAAGAGGTCACTATGTAAAATTTAAGCCAAATAAGAATTGCGCCCGGTAGGAGCTCAAGAAATTAATTTGGGGAGGTCAATGCAACGCGCACCGCTTAAAGTTGAGGTGGCATAGATCATATTGACTTCATATTTTGTCAGTGTCGTCTTAATGCTCACCCAATAGCTTGTGCAAAATTTTATAGTCATAGCCTTTTCTTCGTTGCCTCTAAAACCCCTCATTGGGCTCATAGTGCTATGTTCAAAATATGGTCGGAATAACCTGATATTGCTCTCATATAAATCGATCTCGCGGAAGTCAGAGGTGGGCTAATTGAAACACCAATTTTCCTCAAGAGAACAATTTCGATATTCTCCAAGGTCAAATAATTCGCAGTGATCTGGGATGGAAAATTTAAATTTGAAGTAATGCACCAAGGAATGTATTTGGAAGGCTTACTGATGTTGGACACTATGTAAGATCGAAACGAGACCTGAATCCGAGAATGGACCGCTGACTCAAGCCTCAGTAGTTCAGTGGATGGCAAGGGAGAAAAAGGGCAACATAAAAATAAAAACATTACAACTGGCACTGAGAACATGATGTTTTGGCATAGGCGGGATAATATGGACCACGCCTTGTAGTGTACTGACACTTCTTAATGTCCGATCAAAAGACACACATATTAGGTACGAGACCATAGCCCTAGTGATTTATGGGGAAAAAAAGCAATGGATGGGAGGATAAAAGACTTAAGAAGACATAGACCTGAACCCATAGGATAGGATAGGAGACCTGAATGGATTGGTTGGGGCTTAAGATTTAATAGCAGAGACGCCACCATAGCGCAGAGGTAAGCATGTCCGCCTATGACGCTGAACGGCTGGGTTCGAGTCCTGGCGAGAACATCAGAAAAAATTGTCAGCGGTGGTTTTCCCCTCCTAATGCTGGCAACATTTGTGGATACTATGCCATGGAAAACTTCTCACCAAAAAGGTGTGAGGTGAGCTTAAACTTTAATCGGACTGCACTCATTGATATGTGAGAAGTTTGTCCTTGTTCCTTAGTGGAATGTTCATGGGCAAAGTTTGCAATTTGACGAAACTCGAGGTCGAGTGCGTGGCACTGCTGCTAGCGGCATGGTCTTGAATTGACGGAACTCTGGCATTGTCATATGAAAGTTCTTGTGACTCGGGATTTACGTTGAGAACCCATGGACTCGGACCTGTTTCCGACAATCAGACCATAATACGGTCCTGTAGACGGAGATCCGAGCGATAACATAACGCGTAAGGATTATGAGGACGACGGGTATGAACATAATTGCAGACAGTCAACTGGCCATCTGGGCTTTTATGGACTGACGTTCCAGTAGTGTAAAAAGTAGGCTAACGCCTCCTCTAGGAATGACATGAATCGCAACTTTTGAGTTCCGGGGCATAGCAGGGTAAGGGCGAACGCAATGGCAGTAGAAAAAGCAGTCGGGACCAAAGGACTGCAGTTCGTATACCGGTGAATGCAAAGCCTCTTGAGCTACGCACAGTGGGATAGAATCGAAAAAAAAACAATAAAAAATCTGCCGTTTGAGAACGGGTAGAGATATCTCTTTAAATTATTAAATGGTAAACTAGTGTTAACGAGATCATATTCAAATTCTTAAGGCTCTAGGTGATCCAGGCTCTTCTTAGACATAGTTTCTCACCACGGCATTTCGAAAATTTGTCTGGGCTGTAAAATGTTCATTGTGTTTCATTATTCAAAATTCTTTTTTGCCGGATACTGCTTACAAAATACCGCAAAAACGTCCGCTTGAGGTCTAAAATATATTTCTGGTCTTGCGAACTTTGAACTTTTGACTTTTTTGCGATTTAAGAAGGCATTTTCTGCTCGATTTTCTTTTTTATACCCTACCCCACCACTGTGGTACAGGGTATTATAGATTTGTGCATTTGTTTGCAACGCTAAGAAGAAGAAGAGCTAGATCTATTGATAAGAATACGGATCGGCATAGAATCACTTCCTGACTCGATTTAGGGACATAGTCTGTCCGTCGGTCCATCTGTCTGTCTGTCCATGTATTTTTATAATCATGGTATAGGTCGCATTTGTTGTCCGATTTTCACAAAATTTTGCATAAGTCTCTTTTTTGGTCCAAGGACAAATGGTATTGGTTTTGAAAAAAATCGGCCCAGATTTAGATATTACTCCCATGTATATCTTTCATCCGATATGCCCCTTTTAAGCTGTAGGAGCCACAATTTCAGTCCGATCTTTACCAAATTTGGCACGAAGTGCGTTTCTCAATGTCCTAATATATGTGCCAATTTTCATCAGAATCGGATCAGATTTATATATAGCTCCCATATATATCTTTCATCCGATAAGTTCTTTTAAGGCTGTAGAAGGCACAATTTTGGTCCGATCTTTACAAAATTTGGCACAAAGTGTTTTTTGGGTCAGTTGTCGGGAGGCCTTAAACTACTCACAGATTCAAATTTCAGCAATGAAAAAAAAAGTTTTTATGGGCATTAGACCCTTTATCGGAAAATCGGTCTATATAGCAGCTATAACCAAATATGGTCCCATTTGGCTCGTTCAAGAACTTAACCAGCGTGCATCAAAAAGACGTATCATGTCTGATGGGCATGTCTTATCCATATTCATATATAGATAAATTTTTGATTAGTCACTTCAGCACACTCACAATAGTGACGCAGGGTGGAGTT